>NC_057390.1:18138320-18295881 GCF_019320065.1 Cervus canadensis | reverse complement strand
ATCTCCAGTGAGTGAAAAGAAACCATAACCTTCTAACGTCAACAGTTTCAGAAAACATTCCATTCTCTGCTGGGAATACCCACCCCACATCCTTGGTTTTACTTACTGCCCCGTGAGAAGTGGGTGGAAAGAAAAGTTAAAATACCTGGGGGAAATCAAAGGAGGATTGAGTTTTGAAAGAGACAGTTCTTACATGGCAGAGGTGAAAACAGTTCCATTCCATAAACACGAACCACTGAGTAAACAGTCACCAGGTGGGAAAAGAGTGCTTCTCTGTGACGGGGATCGCCTGGCTCTAATGCAAAGTTCTCAGAGCAAAGCAATCTACAGTGTCCCCTAGGTTCCTCAGCACTCTGCCCTCACGACCTGTCAATCCTAAGCCATCGCTGCTAGTTTCCTTACTTAGAGAAGGGTGGTCATGCTCCCCATGCTCCCCACCCACCCCTTCCTTACAGAAGCATACAATACGGGTCCACAGAAGAGGAAAAACGGACCTCACCCCTTGTCTGAAACATAAACCTCACTGGCCAATCAAAACATTCTTCCTAGAAAATCTTATTTGAATATTTTTTCAAAACTGTCTTTCATCTCCCAAAGAGGTCTCCCACCCCTCCCTCAGGAGTTCAGACTACAAACTTATTTCTATGGCTTCTAGGCGATTTACCTAGAGGCAGGCACCCTAACCAAGGAGCAGGTCACTTAGGAAGCTGCAAAGGGCAACAAGAAGACTCACTGAGTCAGTGGAAATGGGAAAGGGATCTTCCCAGGAGCCAGAAAGCACAGAGTAGAAAAATGGAGGTATCTGGCTCTCTGCTCAACTTTAAATATAGATATAGCCAAAGATTTTTTTTTTTAAAGGAACAAGTATGTCAGGATTTACTTAGTTAACAGTCTAAATGATGCTGAAAAGAAGTCCAGGTGTATGTGTCACATGATTCACTCTTCACATCATTTAGTCTTTTCAGAAAATATTTTTCCCTCAGTGTTCTTTCTATGGAAAAAACTGTTCTTCCATGTACTCAATGCACATTCACTGAGAGCCTACTATGAGCCAGTATGCCTTAAAAACCTAAGGCAGGGAGCCACAATTTGGAAGGGGTCCATTTCAGACCCTACTTTATCTACTCACTTTGTGAACTGAAGTTAAAAACCTGATTTTTTTTTCCTCTCATAAAGCCAATATGGGGAGTGATATAAATAAAAATTACTGCAAGTTGGCAGATAGAGCGATGTAATTTGTATTTAAATTATGTCATCGAAAACAGGTTAGTCATGATAACATTTCTATACTATGCAATATGTTTCCCTCAGTATAGTCAGTTAAACAAGTTTCAAAAGAGTTTTCATTAACAGATACAACCAGTAGGGGTCATTTTAGTGCAAAAATTGCAGCAAAAGACTTCCTCATGAACAAAATGTATCAATTTCTATTTGTTAGTTATGATAATTATGCACAAATTTCTGAATAAAAATGGAAACTGAGGGAAACACTGGCCATTGAGAAATTTTTTGCCAACTAAGAGAAAAACAAGAGAATGTCAGCATCCTCTAGGGTAATTACTGCCATAGAATGACTCCTTTAATTCTTAAAAAGGAGGAAGAAAAAAGGCCACTCACTTATCTTGTTTTCCATAAATCTTGTAATCACGTGAAAATTCTTGAAATTTTAGACACCCTATTGAAATAGCTGTCTAAATACATTCATCATGCTAGGTAACACTGTCCTTTCTCCTTTGGGTTCATAGATTGCAACCTAATTGCTGCTTTTAGAGGTCTATAAAAAAATAAAGTAAAAAAAATGCCCTGAGCACACCATTTTGGTAGCTGAAAACAGGCTGGCTAGATGCAAAGTGTTGTTAAAGAACACTCAATGTGATATCATCATGCCAATAAATACTTCCAAGCATTTTCAAGACTAATACCAAGTGTGTAGAGTGTTAACAGAAGAAACGAAGCTATTGAGGGATCACCTCATTTCAGAGGAATAAAAGGCTCACCAACAAACTGCCAAAATAACTCTATACTATGACACCAGGATACTGGTGCCAAAGCACTTGATTAGCGTGAATGTTCCCTGAACTCCACATTTCCTTCACCAGAAATCCATCATGAAGTAACAAAACAAAGGTTAGAATCTTTAGAACCTTCCCAAGTCCTTCTCAGAGCACAGCAGTTTCCACCACATTTAACCTTGTTTCAGGGTGCTTGTTCTTTTCAGATTTATGGGAGGCTGGCTTAAGTAAATTACACACTCCAAGTAGCAGGGTTCAAAGCTACATCTTTTGGTCCAACTCATTCAGAATTCCCAAAGTCAAACACATAAAATTGTATCAGAAGTTAATCTCCTGGCCATTTTTCTTGTGAGAAATAAAAACAAGTTATACAGTGGGATTTAACACCAGGTGAGAGGCTTTTGTACTTGAGGTAAACAAACTCTTTATAATCCAATGTCCTCAGGGTGCATCGATGCACTTCCCGCACGAATTCCCTTCACTCATTACTGCCCACTAGCTTCCAAACCAGAAAGACCATCCTGATTTTCCAAAACTGTCCAAACTTTAAAACCTGCCTGGTGGCTCAGTGGTAAAGAACCCGCCGGCCAATGCAGGAGACGCAGGTTCCATCCCTGGGTCGGGAAGATCCCCTGGAGGAGGAAATGGCAAGCCACTCCAGTATTCTTGCCTGGGAAATCCCATGGACAGAGGCGCCTGGCGGGCTATAGTCCAGGGGGGTCTCAAAAAAGTGGGGCAGGACTGAGTCACTAAACAACAATAATCAACAAGCATGCATGTATGTAAAGAGAATCACAGAATGGAAGCCTTTCAGCAGACCCTTAAGGCATTTACTTCCTTTCTCAGTTTCCCAGCACAATAAACAGACACAAAGAAAGATGCTTCAGAATAAACCCCTCCCTGGTCTCGGGCGCGCAGGCTGTGAGTATAGAGGAAGACAGGAGCAGCGGCGCCTGTCCCTCCTCCGCCCCTCCAAAGTAAGGCTGCTGCGCGCTGCTCGCACACCAAGGATGCCCCAGAACCGCATCACCGCCCCAACGCCAGCCCGAGCAGGGATCCTACGTTTCACTGGTGCTCACTATTTGGCATTAGCCAAATAAAAAGAACTCACTGCATCGCTCTAGACCCCAAACCTGACCAGGCACCCCGAGGCCGGCGGGCAGGGCTGAAGGCCAACACCCATTAACAGTGATTCTCCCAAGGAGGAGGGCTCCGCTAACCCAATCCTTCTCCTTCCATCAGACACCATGGTGCACAGTACTTCACTGGAGAAACCAGCAGAACAATCCCCGTTATTAAACACACAAAAAGAACAAGCAACACGACTGGAAAGACGCGGATATCTGATCTTAAAAAGCAGCCACTAATAGTAGAGAAACAACTTTTCACTCCTAGGTGCAAGCCCCCCGCCCGCTCCCCCCGTCCCCCCTTCATTCAAGAGAGAAAGCCTTTGACCGCTTTCAATAGGCAAATAAATGAGTAACCACCGTCTGTAACTTCCCCTGGGCTGACATATTCCGGAGCTGAAACTGATTTATATGCGCAGGAGGAGGAAGGGGGTGAAGGAAAAGCGCAAGGAAAAAATAATACAAGAGTCACACAGGGAGTGTGAGCTGGAGACACGTCTCCTCCGCCAGCAGAAAATGGACTTGAGTGGACGCGGTGCAGCACTCGCTTCCACGCTGCGCTATGCGGGGAGGGCGGCAGGGGCCCTACTCCCCGAGGGGCTCGCTAGAGCCTCCGCAGTGCCCCCTGCCCGCGGCGCCCCCACCTCCGGGCGCACAGCCCGGCCACTCCACCCAACCCCAACCCGATGGGCCACACGTGTGCGCGTCTGTGCGCGGCCGGGGGCGATCTCCCACTAGCCGGCCCCCACCCACGCAGCCCAACCTCTCCCGCGGCTGGCCAGGCATCCGGGGGAAGCAGCGAGCTGGGAACCCAGGGACGCGGGGCTCACTCCGGGGGGTGGCGGGCGCCCCTCCTTTCCGAAGAGCCCTCTCTCCTCAGGAAAGTCTCGGCCAAACTTTGTTCGGCGCCACCATCGCCGAGGGGCCGGCGCGGGCCAGGTGGGAGGGGGCCCGCGGCGGGCGGCCGTACCTTCGCAGACGCCCACTTCGTACTCGGTGATGGAGTCGCCATTGAGCGGGGGGCGGATGACACAGCGCAGCCCCCGGTCGCAGGCTCCATGGAGCCCGTAGGCGCCGCCGCAGCTCTCGTTTCTCTGGCGGGCGCACATGTAGCAGCAGCCGCAGAAGCCCTGCACGATGCTCCCGGGGCAGCTCTTGGGCTCTTCGCACTTGGACTCGTCGCAGGGCAGGCAGACCAGCGCCCGGGTGCCGGAGCGCGCCAGCAGCAGCAACAGCCCCAGCAGCGAGACCAGGAGGTGCCCGCAGCCGGCCAGCCCCCTGCCCCCCGCCACCAAGTACATCCTCCTGCGCCGCCGCCGCCTCCTCCTCGCAGCCGGGCCGGGAGCGGGGCGGGCGCCCTCCCCTGCGCGGGGCACACGCGCCGCCGCCGCCGCACCCGCAGCCCGCGGTCCTCGCCGCCCCCCTCGGGGCCCCCGGGGCGCGCCTCCCCTCGCGGGGCGAGGCCCCCGCTCCCTCTGCGGGCCGCGCCGACCCGGAGCCCACTAGCGTTGGCGCCAGCAGTGGCTTCCCCTCCTCCTCCTCCTCCCGGGAGGGAGGGGGAAAAAAGAAAAAAAGTTTCCTCCCGGCAGCTCCGGTTCAACCCAAACTTCTGGCGGCGGCGGCGGCTGCGCTCGGCTCCGGCCCCGGCTGGCGGCGCCTCCTCCCTCTCTCCTCCTCCGCGTCGGCCGACCCCGCGGCGGCGGTGGTTGTGGCGGCGGCAGCGGCGCAGCCTCCGGGCCGGTCCCCGCCTCCCGAGCCGCCGAGTGGGCGCGGTGGCGCAGCAGAAGGTCCGCGGCGTCCGCTCCGCGCGCCCGGCTCGCCTCACTCCTGCGCCGCTCCTCCGGGCGCTTGTTTATGGCTCGAGCCTCCGCCGCTCGGGCTGCGCCCTCCCCCATCCTACCTCATCCCCCAACCCGCGCCCCCCCCGCCCCGCGCCGCGCGCCGCTCATTGGCTGCCCCCCCACCCCCTGGCCCGGCCGGCCCCCTCCCCCTCCTCCGCCCTCCCTCCCCGGCGGCCGGGCCCTTCCTCCCTCGCACGCCTCCTCCTCCTCCCCCTCCTCCCCCTCCGCCTCACCGAGCCCGGCGCACCGAGCCGGCCCTGCGGCCGAGTCTTCGCGCGCCTCTCCCGCTCCGGCATCGCCGGCGCGCTGCGGCTCGGGCGCACCGGCGAGCTACGAGAGTCGCGGCGTCCCCGAGAGCCCGTCAGCCTTCGGGGCCGCCGTGGCTGACTTGGGAGTCCCGAGGGCGAAGCAGCTGCACCTCCGGGAAACGCTTTGAGCTCGGAGAGTGGCGGGGAACCTGGAGCTCGGGGCGGAGGGGAAGGCTGCAGCCCTTGGCTGGGGCGCCCGCCGGATCGAGACCCGGGAAAGGGAAGCAAAACGCATGGAACCTCTGCAAGACTGGATGAGAATCCATCTTCCACTCCAGCTGGGAATAGACTTTGTAAAAGATATTATGTAATGGAGTCTCGGAACGCTCGAGACGCCTCCAGCGAAGCTGCTGGTGAATTAATTCAGTGCTTTAAAAGGTCTAGGTAAATATTCCGGAGGATAGGAGGGAAGACTGTTGGGGGCCGCTGTAGCTGGAGTGCGTTTTAGCTGTCCACATCCTGGTGTATTTTGTCACTCTGCCGTCTGTGCCGAAGTGCTTCATTAAAGGAGGGGGCGGGTGGAAAGTAGAGGTGAATTTTCCTCCCTTGAGTAAGGCCGAATTGGATTACTGAAGCCCCTTGACATGACTAGACCTGCATATCTCATGCATCATTAATGTCATCTGTCATTGCCCCCTTTTCCCCAAGGTGGTGGACAAAAGTGGTTTTTAATTTTTTCATTTTCTGTGAATGTGCTAATAAACAAGATGTTCTTTGTGTTAAGCCAGGTAAAGAAGCAGCTGAAGTGGTGCAGAATGCATCGTCTGGGGGTTGTTTCTCATCTATAGCTGTCAGAAAAAGCATCTCGAAGTGATAGGCTCTGTAATGGCCCACCATTCACAGGGTGTGTTACAGGGTCAATGAAATTAGTGAATTAACAGAAAGTGACTAGGATCAGTTCCGGGGGAAAAGAAAAATCAGATCTTGTGGCCGGTGTGAGATGGGAATGGCCTGCCGACCTTTTGATCCAAGATGGTCTGGCTGCAGGAAGGTGGCAGCCAAGTGGATCTGAAAATCCTGACTAATGAACCCAAAGTTATAGCAGGGCAGTGTAAGGAGAAAAGAAACAAAGATGCCTTTGAAATCTTCTGTTTGCGGAACAAATTTATACTTCTTATAAACATTTTGATTTAACCACTCTAATCCTGAATGGAAAAGCCAAAGGTACCAGTGGAATATTCCCCAGTCACTGGAATCAGAAAATGAAACATTTCTCCAATCATAGTTCTTTGTCCTGAGAAGGGGAAGAGGCTCATTAATTATCACTGATTATCAGCAGTGGAAAGTGGGGAGTGAGCATACCATTTTCTGAAAGCATTTAAAGAGCTGTTGAGATGACTCCTTTCCAGGGATGTTGTAGAGACAGTTCCTTCCTTGTGTAGGAGGTCAGGTTAGATGATCTCCAAAGGACCTCATACCCTAACGTTCTATAATTATAAGTATTAAGTGGTAAAATCATTTCAGGTATGCTTGATATTCCATTAGCAAAATCCAAGAACAATAAAACATACAACGCTGTTAAACATGATTGTTTCTTGGACCCCAACAAGGCACCAGTACTCCACCGTGGGATTTGCCAACAAGCTGTCATCATTGAGCTGTGTTAAAAGGCCCTTTCCACTCTTGCAGAGGAGGTTATCTATATTTCTGTTCAAATGCAAGTATAAAGACGTTATTAAAATGTAGCAGATAACATTGTAGGACTTAAGAGGAAAAGCCAAGGTCAGGTGATGGAAAAAAAAATACAGAAGTGAGAAAGCTACTGTAGTTGAAAGAAAAGAGAATCATTGCCATGGTCTTGCTTTTATGTTTGTTTATTTTTAAAGGCAATATATTAGAGAAACCTAGAGATTGAACACAAGCAAGGGACATTGTTCCTGGGATTCCAGAGGTAGAACCTTCTGGAAGGTAGATCAACACAGGTGATAGTCTGACTCCTCATAGGCATTGAAGTCAAATGTACACTAATTTGGGTGTAACAGCTGAGAAAATTCCTTACACATGGTCCTTTACCCTAGCTTTAATAGAGAAACAAGAGAGAAAACAAGCATAGTTCCTTAAAGCCTGCAACTAGTGGCAAATAAGAAACCTGCAAGGGCCCGGCAGCTTATCTGAAACAGGGTGTAAAGTAGGAGCTCAGTTATGAAATAGCCATTTCCTCTCTGGGATCCAGGAGAGACAGTAGGTGGCCAGAAGCCAAGGCGATGAGATTGGGGCTCAGACACAAAAGGATTCCCTCATCTTCAGAAACCAGACTAAGGATTCAGAAGAGAGATTAGGTGGGCCCAACGTGGTGACAACTGGGGGTCAAGGGAGAGAGGGAACTGGCGGGGATTATAGAGACCCTGACAGGCATGTACAAATATGAGAGTTAGAAGTGTACATGGAATATGATTTAATGCCTCCTGGGAAGAGTCTTGAGCTTATTCCCTTAGCTGTTCTATAGCATTTTGTAATCGCCTCTGCTTACATTTATCATGTTATATATATAGATAAAATATGTAAATAAATATGTTGTAATATAAACCTTTCTCTAGACAGTTCTGATTCACCCCCATTAGATTGTCGCTCATTGGAGAGGCCAGAACTTCTAAGAACGCATGCGTACAGGGGTGGCAGAGGAATGGAAGAATTACAGACAAAAGGGTGTTTGAACTTTTCCATCTGTCACCCTTCTCTCTAGATTTTAGGAAATGCCTCTTTACAGAAAGCACTTGAAAGGGCTGGTGGGGAAGGAGAGAGTCTTCTAAACCGGGGTGGGGTGGGTTTTCAACCGAACAGGTCTGAAAGGAAAAGGAGTCAAGAGTATGCGGCTGATAGACTTCTGGAAGAAGAGACAGTCCGCCCTCTATTGGCCGATGCGGGGGTTGGAGGGGAGGGGTTTGCTACATCGTTGAAAATGACTGAGAATCCAAGTGCCCATTTGGGGGCCTAACAGCAAGTGGAAATGAGATGGTAATAGCCAGACCTAGTGTTAGGGCCCTCCTCCCTAGATACAGTGTCTATCTAGCCTAGCCTCTCTACTGTAGTCAGTTCTGGGAAGATGCTGTGCGGATTTTCTGTTCTTGAGACGAAAATAGAAATATAGAAGTTATCTTTTGAGTCAGACACACAGACTCTTAGAATTGAGTTGTGGAAAGTCTCGTTTTATAAAGATGCTGCATACATACAAGAAAGATAGGACAAAAGCAGGACAAGCAGCCTAGCTCCTTTCACCTTCTTCCCCCATCTCTCTTCTCCCCCTCAGCTTGGATTCACTCACTATACGTGGGTTCTCAGTCTACTAGGCTTGGGCCGTTTCAGTGACACACGAGGATCCCTAGATTGGGGGCTAAGCGTCTGATATTGAACTCTGAACTTGGTACTTGGACTCATTTTTACCAAGGGAGGAAGTGGTCCCTGTCTTATGTGTCCTGCCCTTTTATGACCGCTGCTCCAGAGTTGGCAAGGATGTGCACAGAGCACAGATTCTCTTTAAGGTTTAGCCTAGGATCTTGTCTACCACCACCTCCACACACACCTCTCTTTGCTGTTTACACACCATTTTGAACAAAGTATTCATCTTTTCTGAATCTGTTT
This sequence comes from Cervus canadensis, assembly GCF_019320065.1. Classification (NCBI taxonomy): domain Eukaryota; kingdom Metazoa; phylum Chordata; class Mammalia; order Artiodactyla; family Cervidae; genus Cervus; species Cervus canadensis. The sequence continues at coordinate 18,287,014 of NC_057390.1, read as the reverse complement.
CCTCCTCTGTAAAAGGGGGACCGGAATGTAGAGGACCAGTCACCCAGGGTACAGTGTGGATAAAACGGCTGTTCTCTTTTTCTATTGTTATTTTTAGAGTCCTTCCACTTGAGAGTCTCCTTGGGTTTTATGCTTGAGCTGGGATCCCTGCTCTGTGATATCTCAGCACCTATTTCTATGCAGCATCTGCCAGACCAGAAATTCACTTTTCTTCTTCTTCTGATCAGTCGTTTGGTCCCACTTTGGCACTCTGTCTAATCTCAGGGTGTTTGTGATATTTTCTTGGACCCATTCCAGTCAAAGACTTATTTTCAAGGATAGTCACTAATAATAATGATAATAATAATAGCTAACCTTTACAGAGTGCTTGCTAATAAGCGTTTCACAGGGCTTATTTTAAGGAATCTAGAGAATAGCCCTATAAGGCCATTGCCTTATAGAATCTCCAATACCTCTGTGGTCTCCACTTCATAACTGAGGAATCGGAGGCACAGGAGGTTGTGTGATTTGCAAGGGCTCAGAACTGTGTTTGTGACTTTCTTGTTTGGAACCTAGTGTACTTAACTGCCTCATGCAGTAATTTGAGGAGTGGCAGGTTGCTTTCCTTTGCAGTTTTATTGTTTTTTGTGAAACTACTTTAAAATTGCTTGTATCTGTGAGGGTATCTGGCTTTCTTCACTAATTTGCATATGAAAATAGTGATTTGTATTTTTCTAAAAATGGAAATAGCTCCATTATTTTCCTAATTACTGAATTACTATATATATATAGTGTTTGCTTTATGCATATTGACTAATTACCTGGGTATATTACCACTTCTGGGGCTTCCCTGATGGCACCAGTGGTAAAGAGCCTGCCTGCCAATGCAGGAGACACGGGTTCAGTCCCTGGGTCAGGAAGATCCCCTGGAGGAGGGCATGGCAATTCACTCCAGTATTCTTGCCTGGAGAATCCCATGAACAGAGGAGCCTAGCAGGCTACAGTCCATGTGATCACAAAGAGTCAGACATGACTGAAGTGACTTAGCACAGCATAGCATATTACCACTTCTAATCCTCACTCCAGCCTGGTGAGGTAGGTGCAGAATTACTTGCATTTTGCAGTGAGAAACCGGAGACACAGAAAGGTTAAATGATATGCTCAGTAGAATATTTATATAAAAGGAAAAACTGGGATGCAAAACCAGGCAGTATGGCTCCAGAATCCACATTATGCAATACTACTCCTAGTATATATTTTTTACAAATATATACCCATTGAGGGGGAGGTTGAGAAAGTATAAGGTTTTTTTTTTAAAGGAAAAAAATAACACTACCCATAAACCACTCTAATAACATTTGTTATACATCTTGAAGGCTTCTTTTCCCCTATACAGTATAAAATGAAAGATGGACTAGTCATCCTAATTTATAATTGCTTTTTTACATATCCATATACATAGCATATTGATGTTTAGGGTCAATAACTGCATCCTTTTTATCACTAAATATCATTTCATTGAATGGGTATACTGTGTTATATTTAATCATGACATAATATACTGTTAGGACTTTTTGTTTGTTTATTTTACGTTTTCACTGTCATAAACAAAGCTGCAATGGGTTCCTATTTAGCCAAATTTACAAACTGTCTAGTGATTTTCTTTGGGCATTTCCTAAATTGGAATTGATAATTGTGGGTCCAAAAGCAGGCTATTTTTTTACATGCATTGCCAGATTGCCTCCTACAAACTCAGCGCACACATTCCCTCCATCATTTAGTGAAAGTGCTCATCTCCCCAGGGTAGAGGGCCTTGTTAAAAACCTTTCCCTGTTGCTTGGAAAGTACATTACATTGCAAAACTTTTTTTTTAACTTAAAAAAAAAAATTTTTTTGTTTGCATCCATTGTTTTATTAGACGCTTTAAAATGTTCAATATTTGGAGGCTTTAACTATGAATCATCAAATATGTTAATATTACATATTACCAAATCATGTAGCCTGATAAACGGTATGCAGTAGGATTTTAAAGGACATTGTTATGTCCCTCATTAAAAATTTTCTCCCACGAAAGGACTTTTTACAAAACCAAAAGGGAATAAATGATTGAGATCCATCCAAAAGGTAAAGCTATTTTAGTTGATATTCTCTGCTTATGAGCATTCTTCTCAATGTCTGGAAAAAAACAAGAGTGAGAAAATTGAGGAGAGACTCTTGACCTATGGCGACAAAGAGAGATTTTCACTCCTGCAGTGCTACCCACCTCCCCATATTCTCTTGACTTGTCTAGCCGCCTGTTCTGTTTCCTGGTTTGAACAGCCTGAAGATTCATAGATCTGAATTGCAGATGCCTTTCCCCAAATCTAAATGGCATCTGGGCTTCCATGGTTGCTCAGTGGTGAAGAATCCACCTGCTAAAGTAGGAGACTCAGGTTCGATCGCCAGGTTGGGAAGAAGCCCCTGGGGAAGGAAATGGCAATCCACTCCAGTAACCTTGCCTGGGAAATCCCATGGACAGAGGAGCCTGGCGAGCTATAGTCCATAGGGTCGCAAAAGAGTCAGACATAATTTAGTGACTAAACAACAACAAATGGTATCTATGTTAAGAAATACAGCTATATTTTTTTCAACAGTGATATCATTACTCAATGCATTCTGAAAGTGTTTATTTTGGAATTGCCTCGTGAATCTCATGAAAAAATAAAACTCATTGTTTAATCTTTGTATCTGACCCAACTTATTGTAACTTAGTTTTTATGGTATCAAATTCATCTTCTAAGAATGGATATTTGTTGTGAATGTTTAAAAGAACCAACACATATTCCAGAGAAAATCTTTTTTAAAAAGAGTTTAAAATGTGGTGATAACTCCACAACATATACAAATATTGAATCATTATGTTGTACACCTGTAAATTATATAATGTTATGTCAATTATATCACAATTTTTTAAAAAGTGAGAGTCATCAGTGGCTTTCATGCAATAAACATACAGCTTTTCCAAGTAACAGCAGAAAGGACACATCACTTATCTCAACATAAATTCTGATATGATAATGTTCATCAGAATCCTGATTTTTTTTTATATTCATAAGCTATATATCATGCAGCTGTTTTGTTACTGAAATGAGAATTTATTACCTATTTTCTGGGGATAGTGATAGTGCTTACCAATATCCATATTCCTTCTTTCATTTGGGACACAGCTAGACAACACTTAGCACTTTCGTTTCAGTAGATGGGCACCTGGAATATAAATAGATGTGGTGGGGACTTTGTCCAGGCTTGCTTGCCTTTATTCCTGTGTATTTTCCACAATCCTGTGTATTTTTTCCTTCTGTCTCAGCTAGCTGGCTGCAGAGCATACCACCGGGGATCCTGAAGCCCTGGAAGAATCTCAAACCATTAAGTGGTAGGTCCTGGGTGCCTGCATGACTGCATGAAGCAGACCTCCTATATACAGACATATTCACATATACCTACTTCATGGAATCTCAGGAGTCTGTAATTTGAATGAGAAGTGAATCTTTACTGTGATAAGTCACTGAGATTTGGGGCTTATCTGTTATAGCAGTTAGCCTAACCTGTTATTTTAGCTTTAACAGAAATGACATTAACCATTTATTCTTACATTTGCTATTATTATACATTCTCAGACAAGATGCAATTTTGACATGCACTTATTACTAACTTGCATTTGTCTGTAGACTGTATAATGAATATATAATGACTAGGTTACCAATCCTGGCATTTAAAATATTTTAAATATTATGGTGTTCCAAGAAGACCTTAGCTTTTTGTTAGTACTGATTAGTGGCAATAAAATAAGTAATATCAAAACTTTCCACTAACTCAAATGAGAGGATGGCCATCTAAATATATTATGTTTTCCCAGTGAGTTTTATTTCCTGAGCTTCCACAGGCTTAGACAGTCTCTACTCATGACTTTACTGTGGGTCACCAAGATCCTGGGTCCTGTGCAAACTCATTAAAGAATGAGGCTTTTCAAATCCTCATTTTCCTTCTTTTTTCCAAGTCCTTCAGAATATACTACTTCCTCTCCAAACCTCTTTGGCAAGACTGCCTATGTGTGCTCCTCTTTGAAGCTTTCCTACTAACATCAACCTCATTACATCCACAAACTTTAAATCAGCACCTTCTCTGATTTCTCAGTGGATCTTAAGGCATATTTTATTATTTTTGTTTTATATTTAATATATTGATATCATATCTATATCCTCTGTCATTAATTATCTTTGATAGCTTAATGCATCTTGATCATCTTGTTGTTGTTGTTCAGTTGCTAAGTTGGGTCTGACTCGGTGATCCCATGAACTGCAGCACACCAGGTTCCCCTTTCCTTCACTATTTTCCGGAGTTTGCTCAAACTCATGTCCCTTGAGTCAATGATGCCCTCCAATCCAACTGTTGCCCCCTTCTCCTCCTGCCCTCAATCTTTCCCAGCATCAGAATCTTTTCTAATGATGCAGCCCTTTGAATCAGGTGGCCAAAGTATTGGAGCTTCAACATCAGTCTTTCCAATGAATATTCAGGGTTGATTTCCTTCAGAATTGACTGGTTTGATCTCCTTGCAGTCCAAGGAACTCTTAAGCATCTTCTCCAGCACCACAGTCGAAAGCATCAATTCTTTGGCTCTCAGCCTTCTTAATGGTCCAACTCTCACATCCACACATGACTACTGGAAAAACCATAGCTTTGACTATATGGACGTTTGTCAGCTGTCTCTGCTTTTAAATATGCTGTTTAGGTTTGTCATAACTTTTCTTCCAAGAAGCAAGTGTCTTTTAACTTCATAGCTGCAGTCACTGTCTGCATTGATTTTGGAGCCCAAGAAAATAAAATCTGTCACTGTTTCCATTGTTTCCCAATCTATTTGCCATGAAGTGATGGGACTGGATGCAATGATCTTAGTTTTTGGAATGTTAGTTTTAAGCCAGTTTTTTTCACTCTCCTCTTTCACCCTCATCAAGAAGCTCTTTAGTTCCTCTTCACCTTCTGCTATTAGAGTGGTATCATCTGCATATCTGAGGTTATTGACCACCAGATGGTCAATACTGAAATCAGATTGATTATATTATTTGTAGCCAAAGTTGGAGAAGCTCTTTGTCAGAAGTCAGCAAAAACAAGACCTAGAGCTGACTATGGCGCAGATCATGAGCTCCTTGTTGCAAAATTCAGGCTTAAATTGAAGAAAGTAGGGAAAACCACTAGACAATTCAGGTACGACCTACATCATATCCCTTATGATTATACAGTGACGAATAGATTGACTATTGACTATTCACTATACAGGTGACAATCAGATTCAAGGGATTAGATCTGATAGAGTGCCTAAGAACTATATACAGAGGTTCATAATACTGAACAGGAAGAGGTGACCAAATCTATCCCCAGGGGAAAAAAAATGCAACAGGGCAAAGTGGTTGTCTGAGGAGGGCTTACAAATAGCTGAAAAAAGAAGAGAGGCAAAAGGAAAAGGAGAAAGGGAAAAATATACCTGACTGAATGCAGAGTTCCAAAGAATAGCAAGGAAATGTAAGATTTTTAAGTGAACAATGCAAAGAAATAGAGGAAAACAATAGAATAGAAATGACTAGAGATCTTTATTTTAGATTAATTTATTTATTTTAATTGGAGGCTAATTACTTTACAATATTGTGATGGTTTTGCCATACACTGACATGAATCAGCCATGGGTATACATGTGTCCCCCATCCCAAAGCCCCCTTCCACCTCCCTCCCCATCCCATCCCTTTGGGTTGTCCCCATGTACCAGCTTTGAGTGCCCTATTTCATGCATTGAACTTGGGCTGGTCATCTATTTCATATATGGTAATATACATGTTTCAATGCTATTCTCTCAAATCATCTCACCCACGCCTTCTCCCACAGAATCCAAAAGTCTGTTCTTTATATCTGTGTTTCTTTTGCTGTCTCATGTATAGGGTCGTCATTACCATCTTTCTAAATTCCATATATATGTGTTAATATGCTATATTAGTGCTTTTCTTTCTGACTTACTTCACTCTGTATACAGGCTCCAGTTTCATCCACCTCATTAGAACTGATTGATTGAAATGTGTTCTTTTTAATAGCTGAGTAATATTCCATCATGTATATGTACCACAGCTTTCTTATCCATTCATCACCGATGGACATCTAGGTTGCTTCCATGTCCTGGCTATTATAAACAGTGCTGCAATGAACCTTGGGGTACATGTGTCTCCTTCAATTCTGGTTTCCTTGGTGCATATGCCCAGCAGTGAGATTGCTGGGTCATATGACAGTTCTATTTCCAGTTTTTTGAGGAATCTCCACACTGTTCTCCATAGTGGCTGTACTAGTTTGCATTCCCACCAACAGTGTAAGAGGGTTCCCTTTTCTCCACACCCTCTCCAACATTTATTGTTTGTAGACTTTTTGATAGTAGCCCTTCTGACTGGCATGAGATGGTACCTCATTGTGGTTTTGATTTGCATTTCTCTGATAATGAGTGATGTTGAGCTTCTTTTCATGTGCTTGTTAGCCATCTGTATGTCTTCTTTGGAGAAATGTCTGTTTTGTTCTTTGGCTCAGTTTTTGATTGGGTTATTTATTTTTCTGGTATTGAGCTGCATGAGCTTCTTGTATATCTTTGAGATTAATTCTTTGTCAGTTGCTTTGTTTGCTATTATTTTCTCCCATTCTGAGAGCTGTCTTTTCACCTTGCTTATAGTTTCCTTTGCTGTGTAAAAGCTTGTAAGTTTAATTAGGTCCCATTTGTTTATTTTTGCTTTTGTTTCCATTACTCTGGGAGGTGTGTCATAGAGGATCTTGCTGTGATTTATGTCAGAGAGTGTTCTGCCTATGTTTTTCACTAGGAGTTTTATAGTTTCTGGTCTTACATTTAGATCTTTAATCCATTTTGAATTTATTTTTGTGTATGGTGTTAAAAAGTGTTCTAGTTTCATTCTTTTACATGTGACTGATCAGTTTTCCCAGTGCCGCTTGTTGAAGAGATTGTCTTTTATCCATTGTATATTTTTGCCTCCTTTGTCAAAGATAAGGTGTCTATAGGTGCATGGATTCCATTGATCTATATTTCTGTCTTTGCACCAGCACCATACTGTCTTGATGACTGTAGCTTTGTAGGATAGTCAGATGTCAGGCAGGTTGATTGCTCCAGTTCCATTCTTCTTTCTCAAGATTGCTTTGGCTTTTTGAGGTTTTTTAAAAAATTTCTATACAAATTGTGAAATTATTTGTTTTAGTTCTCTGAAAAATACCATTGGTAGTTTGATAAGGATTTCATTGAATCTGCAGATTGCTTTGGGTAGTATACTCATTTTCACTATATTGATTATTCCAATCCATGAACATGGTATATTTCTCCATCTATTTGTGTCATCTTTGTTTTCTTTCATCAGTGTTTTATAGTTTTCTATATATAGGTCTTTTGTTTCTTTAGGTAGATTTATTCCTAAGTATTTTACTCTTTTTGTCACAGTGGTGAATGGGATTGTTTCCTTAATTTCTGTTTTCTCATTGTTAGTATATAGGAATGCAAGGGATTTCTGTGTATTAATTTTATATCCTGCAACTTTACTATATTCATTGATTAGCTCTAGCAATTTTCTGGTGGTGTCTTTAGGTTTTTCTATGTAGAGGATCATGTCATCTGCAAACAGTGAGAGTTTCACTTCTTCTTTTCCAATCTGGATTCATTTCTTTTTCTTCTCTGATTGCTGTAGCTAAAACTTCCAAAACTATGTTGAATAGCAGTGGTGAGAGTGGGCACCCTTGTCTTGTTCCTGACTTTAGGGGAAATGCTTTCAATTCACCATTGAGGATAATGTTTGCTGTGGGTTTATCACATATGGCTTTCATATTATGTTGAGGTATGTTCCTTCTATGCTTGCTTTCTGGAGGGTTTTTATCATAAATGGATGTAGAATTTTGTCAAAGGCTTTATCTGCATCTATGGAGATAATCACATGGTTTTTATCTTTCAATTTGTTAATGTAGTGTATCACATTGATTGATTTGCAAATATTGATGAATCCTTGCACCCCTGGGATAAAGCCCACATGGTCATGATGTATGATCTTTTTAGTATGTTGTTGGATTCTGTTTGCTAGAATTTTGTTAAGGATTTTTGCATCTATGTTCATCAGTGATATTGGCCTGTAGTTTTCTTTTTTTGTGGCATCTTTGTCTGGTTTTGGCATTAGGGTGATGATGGCCTCTTAGAATAAGCTTGAGAATTTACCTTCCTCTGCAATTTTCTGGAAGAGTTTGAGTAGGATAGGTATTAGCTTTTCTCTAAATTTTTGGTAGAATTCACCTGTGAAGCCATCTGGTCCTGGGCTTTTGTTTGCTGGAAGATTTTTCATTACAGTTTCTATTTCTGTGCTTGTGATGGGTCTGCTAAGATTTTCTATCTCTTCCTGGTTCAGTTTTGGAAGGTTATACTTTTCTAAGAATTCATCCATTTCTTCCAAGTTTTCCATTTTATTGGCACATAGTTGCTGACAGTAGTCTCTTATGATCCTTGGTATTTCTGTATTGTCTGTTGTGATTTCTCCATTTTCATTTCTAATTTTGTTGATTTGATTCTTCTCCCTTCTTTTCTTGATGAGTCTGGCTAATGGTTTGTCTATTTTAATTATCTTATCAAAGAACCAGGTTTTAGTTTTGTTGATTTTTGTTATAGTCTCCTTTGTTTCTTTCTCATTTATTTCTGCTCTAATTTTTATGATTTCTTTCCTTGTACTGACCCTGGGGTTCTTCATTTCTTCTTTTTCTAGTTGCTTTAGGTGTAAAGTTAGGTTGTTTATTTGATTTTTCTCTTGTTTCTTGAGGTAAGCTTGTATTGCTATGAACCTTCCCCTTAGCACTGCTTTTACTGAATCCCATAGGTTTGGGGTTGTTGTGCTTTCATTTTCATTTGTTTCTATGCATATTTTGATTTCCTTTTTGATTTCTTCCATGATTTGTTGGTTATTCAGAAGGGTGTTGTTTAGCCCCCATATGTTTGTATTTTTAGTAGTTTTTTTTTCCTGTAGTTGACATCTAATCTGACTGCATTGTAATCAGAAAAGATGCTTGAAATGATTTCAATTTTTTTGAATTTACCAAGGCTAGATTTATGGCCCAGGATGTGATGTATCTTGGAGAATGTTCCATGTGCACGTGAGAAAAAGGTGTAATTCATTGTTTCAGGGTGAAATGTCCTATAGATATCAATTAGGTCTAACTGATCCATTGTATCATTTAAAGTTTGTGTTTCCTTGATAATTTTCTGTTTGGTTGATCTATCCACAGGTGTGAGTGGGGTATTAAAGTCTCCCACTATTATTGCCTTATGTTTTGAGATGCTCCTATGTTGGCTGGATATATATTTATAAGTGTTATATCTTCTTGTATTTTGATTGATCCTTTGATCATTATGTAGTGTCCTTCTTTGTCTCTTTTCACAGTCTTTATTTGAAAGTCTATTTTATCTGATATGGATATTGCTACTCCTGCTTTGTTTTGGCCTCCATTTGCATGAAATATATTTTTCCAGCCCTTCACTTTTAGTCTGTATGTATCCCTTGGTTTGAGGTGGGTCTCTTGTAGATAGCATATACAGGGGTCTTGATTTCATATCAATTCAGCCAGTCTTTGTCTTTTGGTTGGGACATTCAACCCATTTACATTTGAGGTAATTACTGATAAATATGATCATGTTGCCGTTTACTTTGTTGCTTTGGGTTTGAGTTTATAAACCTTTCCTGTGTTTCCTGTCTAAAGAAGCTCCTTTAGCATTTGTTGAAGAGCTGGTTTGGTGGTGCTGAATTCTCTCAGCTTTTGCTTGTCTGTAAAGCTTTTGATTTCTCCTTCATATTTTAATGAGATCCTTCCTGGGTATAGTAATCTGGGTTGTAGGTTTTTCTTTTTCATCCCTTTAAGTATGTCCTGCCATTCCCTACTGGCCTGAAGAGTTTCTACTGAAAGATCAGCTGTTATCCTTATGGGGATCCCCTTGTGTGTTATTTGTTGCTTTTCCCTTGCTACTTTTTAATATTTGTTCTCTGTGTTTGATCTTTGTTAGTTTGATTAATATGTGTCTTGGGGTGTTTTGCCTTGGGTTTATTCTGTTTGGAACTCCAACTAGAGATCTTGATCATCTTACTGCCTACATTATTTGTTCTTCACTAGATTTTTCAAACTCCAACTAAAGTTCATGGGAGAAATCAAGTTCATTGACCAATTGCTAGTTACCAGTAGGCTGTGACTGTGTAAATGACTACTGGTCTGAGATTAGCAAGAAAACTGGAAGATTAAGATAAGGCATGAAACCTTGCAGGAAGAAAATACAGGAAAGAGATGCCAAGAGTGTCTTCATCATCAACTGATTATTGCCAAAAATCATGTCATATTTCCTTTTAGATTTGCCAGGGAGAACTAATTAACACCAATCACAGGTGACTGAAGAAGACTATCCATTTTTTCCCTTGACGAATTATTAGCCAAATGAGGAATCTCCTCAGTGATGATGAGGTACTATGCCACAAAGTACTCTAATGGAAAGTTTGATCTTGGTAATCAGATTGACCTGGGATCAAATTCAGATTATGCTTAACACTGTGTGACTTTGAATATGTGATTTAATAAGAGTTTCATTTTTCTCACCAGTCACTCAGGAAGTTAGCACCTGCAGGATTCAGTGCATATAGTAAGTACTTAATAAATCTTCTAGTGTTTTTAAGGATGGGATTTTTTTTTTTCTTAACCTGTAATAAGTTCAGATATTCACTGAAGGTTTGCTACTTGCAAAACTTGTGAGATGGGTTATATAGTCTGTGGTTCATAGTACTTCTGGTCTGTATGAAGTTCAAACCTAAGAACTTCACCTCATAGTGACTGTACTCCCCAGCAGTCTGTACTTCCTCGAAAATGTCACTTATTTCTTTTGCCATAGGGCACAGCATGCAAAACTTCCCTGACCAGGGACTGAACCAGTGCCCCTTGCAGTGGAAGTGTAGAGCCTTAACCACTGGTCTACTGGAGAAGTCCAAAAATGTCACTTTTCATGTCTGTCTCCACACTTAGGGTGCATGATTTCCTACTAGGCAGGAAAGGGACTTTGAAGCCAGGAAGCAGGATTCCACATCCTTAATCCCTAACCTGATTACAAAAATAAATGTCACTTTTTTGTGTGCTTGAGGGGACCACCGTCTAGGATGGGCAACTGGTGCATTAACTGTTTCAACACAGTGTAACAGAAGCTTACAAAGTTAAGTCTACATGAGGAAAACTGGAGAAAGTTTCACAAAACTTTTTCATGAATGAGAAGATGGTTGGTTTGAATCTTGAAGGAAAAATAGACATCTGGTTTAGGGGTTGAGAGAGGGAGATTCAAAACAAAGAAAACAGTGATATACTTAAAATAGGACTTGGTATATAGTAGGTGTTTAGTAAATGTAGAAGGAAGGAAGAGAACATATGATTTTGCAGTTATAAGAAATGATATAAATGAACTTATTTACCAAACAGGAACAGGCTCACAGACTTAGAGAAAGATCTCAAGGTTGTTAGGGGGGAAAATAGGGGCAGCAATAGTTAGAGAGTTTGGGATCGACATGTATACACTGCTATATTTAAAACAGATAACCAACAAGGACTTACTGTATACCACAGGGAACTCTGCTCAATGTTATGTGGTAGCCTGGATGGGAGGGGAGTTTGGGTGAGAATGCATACATCTGTATGTACGGCTGAATCCCTTTGCTGTTCACTTGAAACTATCACAGCATTGTTAGTTGGCCATACTTCAATACAAAATAAAAAGTTAAAAAATGATTGGAGGCAACTTGATAGCTGGTGGCATGTGTTAGGAGACAAGTCCAGTAAGGTTGGGTAGGTAGGATAGTGAAGGCCCCAGATCTGTTGAAGAGTTCAGAGTTCATCCTATGGGCAGTTGTTTGGAAGCTTCCGAGCCAAGGGACCTTAGTTGATTCCTATTTTATAGACATACTATTTACTATTGATTTTAAGACACACTTTCAGTTCAGTTCAGTTCAGTCGCTCAGTCGTGTCCGACTCTTTGCAACCCCATGAATCACAGCACGCCAGGCCTCCCTGTCCATCACCAACTCCCGGAGTTTACTCAAACTCATATCCATCGAGTCGGTGATGCCATCCAGCCATCTCATCCTCTGTCGTCCCCTTCTCCTCCTGCCCCCAATCCCTTCCAGCATCAGGGTCTTTTCCAATGAGTCAAGTCTTCGCATGAGGTGGCCAAAGTATGGGAGTTTCAGCTTCAGCATCAGTCCTTCCAATGAACACTTTAGAAACAGTTTAATAACTCTGAAACTCAGAAGCATCCCACAACTGATGGTGTGTCATAGATTAATTGGCAGTTGTTTATTTTCTGTCTCAAAAATATATAAAATAATGTGATTGCTTGCAAGTGATGGCACCTTATATTTAATAAAAAGTTGACATTATAGCAGCAGAGTAAGAGAGGAACAATGAATGGAAGCAAGAGAGCTGGTCAGGAGATGCAGCAAACAGCAGAGCTGTGTGATAATGAGCTGTGACACAAAACCAAACATGCCACAGTAGATTTTGAAATTCCAAAATAAAGGAGCAGCTCCTAAGTTTAATGGGTTAGACTTAGCTTTCAGTTTTCCATTTTGTTATTTGCCACTTGGTTAGAACCTGAGAACAAGCTTCCAGCTTTTCATTAAAACCATATTTTCTCAGATGAATAACAAGTATAAATAGTATTACTCAGCATCTACCAGGCAACAGCATTTTGTGAGGAAGGTACAAGACCATTCAAACTAGAGGCCCCTTGAGATTTCTAACAGAAATAAAGGAAGCTTATAATACTGGAAGAGGCCTCAGAGATCCTGAGGTACAACTCCTTCACTTTATATATGAGGAAAATGAGGTCCTGGCTGCTAAGGATCTTAAATTGGCTGGCTCTTTGCCATTTCCTACATGGTGAGTCTGGCATGGAACCCTCCACCATGCTTCTTGACCCCAGCCATTTATTTGTTTACCTCTGCTCTTACTCTGACTCCAGTTCTACTACGGAGCAGGCAGTACCAAAGGACATCCTCCAACTGCCACAACTTAGAGCCAATAAATTTCTTATCAGTTCCCCCTCTCTTTTTCCTGACTCAGGGTACAGTTGCAATCTTATCTCTTTTGTTTAAACACTTGGCTGTCTGCCTCTTAACCTCTGTCGATGAGTAAAGATGTCTCTGTTGCCTGGGCATATGGTGTCTGAGCTTCTGGTGGGCACCACCTGCTTTTATGCAAAGCAGTTGCTCCCACCCTGAGGCACTTTACCTAGTCCCAAAGTACAGTCTCTAGAAAACAGAACTCCCCACAACTTTTGTTTTATTCCTCCATCTGACTATAGATTATTGGCCAAGCAGACCTGTTGAATATTTACTCCTTTTCCAAGCTCCAAACTCTGAAGTTCTTACTTAGTATGAAAACCACTTTCTCATCTTTAAGGAACCTATAAAACACCAGTGATATGTGTGGACCTGCATCCTTTCTTTTTGGTTGGGCCAGCTTTTCTATTCACTGGGGATCCCTTCTCATTGGCTTCATTGCTCAGGCGTTTGTTCTGATTATTCAGTGTTCACACAGTTTAGATCCTAAACATTTTTAACATCTGCTCTGCTTCCTTGCTAGGTTCCATTAATGGAGCACATGGAATTGAGTAGATGCTACATGCTTTTGATATCTTAACTTTTAATCCTTATAGCAATCTCATTATAGGGTATGATCAAACATATTTTTACAGAAAAGGAACTGAAGCTAAGAGAAATTACCTAACTATACCAAGGACATAAGCTATGTGCCTGAGTCAGGATTTAGATCTGGGTCTCAGTGACTTCCTTCCTGCATCACTATGATGCTATGTTCTGTGCTGTGCTGTGCCTAGTTGCTCAATTCTGTCCAACTCTTTGCAAGCCTGTGGACTGCAGCTCACCAGGCTCCTCTGTCCATGGGGATTCTCCAGGCAAGAATACTGGAGTGGATAGCCTATCCCTTCTCCAGGGGGTCTTCCTGACCCAGGAATCGAACTGGGATCTCCTGCATTGCAGGTGGATTCTTTATCAGGGAAGCCCATGATGCTATACGTACCCTCTATCCAGTACCAACTTACCACACAACACGTTGCATCTGTTCCGCTTGACTTATTTTGGGATCAGAACCTCTTCGCTAGGCTGCTTGGTGCTTCCATGTCCTTACTCGCAGATTAGAGCAGTGGACATATACCTACTGAGAACCATGAGTTTACCCAAGCCTTCAAACCTGCCTTCTAGGTCTTTCCCACCACCTCTGCAACCAACTCACCCCGGTCCTGCATGCATGCCAAGTCACTTCAGTTGTATCCTACTCTATTCGACCCTGTGGACTGTAGCCCTCCAGGCTTCTCTGTCCATGGGATTATCCAGGCAAGAATACTGGAGTAGGTTGCCATTCCCTCCCCCAGGGGATCTTTCTGACCCAGAGATTGAACCTGCATCTCTTATATCTCCTGCATTGGAAATGGGTTTTTACCACTAGTGTCACCTGGAAAGCCCACCCTGGTCCTGCCCCCCAGCTATCTAAATCCCACTTAGGTGATGCCCAAACTATATATGTCATTCAGACCTGTGCAAGGATTTGAAAGTCTTTCCTTAGTCTCATGTTGTGATATCCTAAAAGCCACTAGAGAACCAAGAAGAGAGTTTCCTGTGGTTTCTTATTTGTTTTTTACTCTAGAACTCTATTTATTTATTTATTTGGCTACATCGGGTCCCAGTTGTGGCCCATGGGCTCTCTAGTTGTGGCTCGTGGGCTCCAGAGTGCGTGGGCTCAGTATCTCTGTGGCATGCGAAATCTATTTAGGTAATAGATTAAATACAGTTAGGTAATAGATTAAATCTAGGTAAAAATTACTATTACCTAGCTGGGTCATTCAGAATCCTCCACCAGGGATCGACCCTGTGTCCCTTGCATTGCTAAGCAGATTCTTAACCTCTGGAATAACAAGGAAGTCCCTAAAACTCTCTTTTAAGTTCCTAAATTGAAATGTGAGGAGTCTAAGGAGATCATCAGGATGGCTTACCTGCAAAGAGAACAATAAAACATATGTTAAAAAATGTTTTAAAGTAGAATAGTGGAAATGTTTTAAAGTAGAATAAGTTTGAGCAGGTCATGAAACCAAACAATATCATTGCACTTAATAATAGCTAGCATATATTGAGCACTTAAAATGTTCTCAGTTCAATTCTAAATGCCTCACACGCATATTCTCATTAAATTCCCAACAACTTTATGCAGTAGGGACTATTATTGTCTTCATGTTATAGATGAGGAAACCAAGGCACAGAATAGTTAGATAACATGACTGGTCACCCAGATTCTGAATAAAAGAGTCAGAATTTGAGGACAGGCAATCTGATTCCAGAGCAGAGGCATTTAAGCAAGCCTAAGGATTATAATATTTTTCTTCAACAAATATACATAAGTCGGATATACAGAGGAGTATTGTTTTTAAATGCACTCTTGCTGTCATAAACTCTTGTTTATTTTGGGAAAATAAACCCAATTTCTAAGAATGTTTTCAATTCTCAAAATACTTTTGAAACTGACCTCTGATCCAGTTACAAGTCTATAAGGAGACTAGATTCATTAGGCTCACATCTTGGTTTTGATTAAAAGTAGTCTTACCTTTAATATAAAAAAATCACACCATAAATCAGTAAAATTGATGAACATTGCCTCTCAGATGGAAATATGTGACAGGTAACTCCCAAAGAAGAAACATAAATGATCAATAAACATATGAAAAGATGTTCAATTAAATATAGTCAAATATATGAAAATCAAAATAGTGAGAAAATACATTCCATCTATCAGATTGACAAACATTTTTAAAGACTGACAATATCCAAGATTAACAAGGATGGGATAAAGAAATAACTTTCATGAATTATTGGTGATAGCATAACTTGGTATAATTTTTCTGGAAGGCAGTTTAACAGTACACTACAAAATATTAGCTGGGCATATCCCTGATCCAGATATCACAATTTCAAGAGTTTATTCTAAGAAAATAATTCTTATTCTGAGAAAATTTATTATTCCAAGAACTCTTTTTCTAAGAAGAGACTAAGGTCAAATATACGAATATCTAACAACCAGGATGTCCATCATAGTGTTATTCATAGTTGAAATATTGAAAATAAACTAAATGTCCTTGAATGGAGTGCTGATTAAATAAACCTACGTAATGGAAAATTATAGTTATTAAAATGATTGTGTAGTTCTATATTTACTGTATTGGAGAGATATCCATAATGTGTTGATTATTTTAAAGCAAATAATAATATAACAATTATGGTGGAATCTCATCTTACCTTGTTTTGTTTACCTCTATATCTCCATGTCCATCTATCAAGACACAAACACACATACAGATAATATTTTAGAAAAGCTATTTATTAATATGTTAAGAGTGATTATCTTCGTGTGTTAGGATTTTATGCAGTTCTTTTTTGTTTAATTATTATGTAATGCAATGTATTTATATTGTTATATTTTAATTTTATAACATTCTCTTCATATAATTAGGAAAAAACTGATTTGTCCACATTTTTTATATATATTTTTTAAATTTATTTTTTTATTGAAGGACAATTGCTTTACAGAATTTTGTTGTTTTCTGTCAAACCTCAACATGGATCAGCCATAGGTATACATATATCCCCTCCCTTTTGAACCTCCCTCCCGTCTCCCTCCCCATCCCACCCCTCTAGGTTGACACAGAGCCCCTGTTTGAGTTTCTTGAGCCATACAGCAAATTCCAGTTGGCTATCTATTTTACATATGGTAATATGTTTCTATGCTACTGTTTCCATACATCTCACCCTCTCCTCCCCTCTCCCCATGCCCATAAGCCTATTCTCTATGTCTGTTTCTCCATTGCTGTCCTGTAAATAAATTCTTCAGTACCATTTTTCTAGATTCCATATATATGCATTAGAAGATGATATTTATCTTTCTCTTTCTGACTCACTTCACTCTGTATAATAGGTTCCAGGTTCAGCAACCTCATCAGGACTGACTCAAAGGGTTCCTTTTTATGGCTGAGTGATACTCCATTGTGTTTATGCACCACGGCTTCTTTATCCATTCATCTGTCGATGGACCTCTAGGATACTTCCATGTTCTAGCTATTGTAAATAGTGCTGCAATGAACAATTGGATACACGTGTCTTCTTCAATTTTTGTTTCCTCAGGGTATATGCCTAGGAGTGGGACTGCTGGGTCATATGGTGGTTTTATTCCTAGTTTTTTAAGGAATCTCCATGCCGTCTTCCACAGTGGCTGTATCAGTTTATATCCCCACCAAGAGTGCAAGAGCATTCCCTTTTCTCCACATCCTCTCCAGCATTTATTGTTTATAGACTTTTTGATGATGGTCATTCTGACTGGTGTGAGGTGATATCTCATTGTAGTTGTGATTTGCATTTCTCTAATAATGAGCAATGTTGAACATCTTTTCATGTGTTTGTTAGCCATCTGTATGTCTTCTTTGGAGAAATGACTTAACTCTTTTTCCCACTTTTTGATTGGGTTGTTTGTTTTTCTGGCATTGAGTTGTATGAGCTGCTTGTATATTTTGGAAATTAATCCTTTGTCAGTTGTTTCATTTGCTATTATTTTCTCCCATTCTGAGGGTTGTCTTTTCACCTTGCTTAGAGTTTCCTTTGCTGTGCAAAAGCTTTTAAGTTTAATCAGGTCCCACTTGTTTACTTTTGTCTTTATTTCAGTTACTCTAGGAGGTGGGGCATAGAGGATCTTGCTTTGATTTATGTCATCGAGTGTTCTGCCTATGTTCCTCTAAGACTTTTATAGTTTCTGGTCTTACATTTAGGTCTTTAATCCATTTTGAGTTTATCTTTGTGTATGGTGTTAGGAAGTGTTCTAATTTCATTCTTTTACATGTAACTGTCCAGTTTTCACAGCACCATTTATTGAAGAGGCTGTCTTTGCCCCATTGTATATTCTTGCCTCCTTTGTCCAAAATAAGGTACCCATGGGTGCATGGGTTTATTTCTGGGTTTTCTATCTTGTTCCATTGGTCTATATTTCTGTTTTTGTGCCAGTACCACACTGTCTTGATGACTGTAGCTTTGTAGTATAATCTGAAGTCAGGAAGGTTGATTGTTCCAGCTCTGTTCTCCTTTCTCAGGACTGCTTTGGCTGTTTGGGGTCTTTTGTGTTTTCATATGAATTGTGAAATTTTTTGTTCTATTTCTGTGAGAAATTGATTTGTCTATGTTTTGAAGAAAATTTACTATTACCTAGCTGGGTCATTCAGCATCTTTTCCAAACATGATATTCAATAATTTTGGACTGTATTCAAGACAAGAAATACACTCACAGATAAAGTGAGCTTGTCTCAGCTAAAGACATTCTTTTGTTATGTGAAGCACAGATCAATTTCAAGAGAGAATTTACAGAATTGTTTCATAATATCATTGAAATAAGTCTTCAAATGGTGGTGACATTTAAATCCTCAACATCTATTTGAAGATATAATTCTGGATTGTTTGTTAACAAAATCATCTCACCACTTCTATTGTTGTGCCTCTTATACTCTGTTTATTTACATCAGTTTTCATGAAAATTTTGAGAGAGTTGAGCCCTGAAGAAATTGTCTCACACAGTGGATAAACAAGCTGTAATTTCTTTAGCTTTGGCATGCACTGGTAAATGAATGCATATTTTTACTTGCTTGACCAAGCTCAGGAATCTGCAACTCTGCTAACATTGCATTATGCGGATTGCGCCCTGAATAATACCATGTGCCCTGTCGCAAAAGCTGAAGATGCACTTGTGGAATTTATTTTATTCCGATTTATGAGGACTGCTGCACACAAATAGATTATTGTAGTGTCTGTGATTAATGGGACACCACATGGCTGCATGGACTTCGTAAATCATTTGATGCAATGTCTGAGTGAATCTTACTTGCAAAATCAGTTTCAATCAGCTTGGCTCCAAAACTAGGTAAACTAGAAGGATGTGTCCAGTTGTGGGAGGTAGTGAGGTGGCATAGTATTCAGTGCTGGGTCCAGTTTTATGTCTCTTGTTATCAGTGATGTGAAAGAATGAAGAAGCAGCATGTTAATTAAATCTGCAGATGGAATTGGAAATGTCACAAATGCTGAGAAGGCCTGGGAAATGATACAAATTGGCCTAAAGTGATAAGCGGGGGTTGGAAGAAAGGCCAAAAATACAACAGACCTGAGCATGCATGCACACACATACACACACATGAATCAATATGCAATTAAAGAAATCAGTTAATTTTATGACTCTCCTAAGACCCTGACATCATAAGAAAACAGTTTGGGAATAATGAATATTAAAAAAAAAGACTGCAGGGTTTTATTATAAGATCAATGTTTAGCATTTGTTTTGTTTTTAAAATAATTATTTTATTGCTTTTCTGATACATGGTAATACATATTCATCATAAAAGAATCAGAAGCTTCAGATCAGCAATGATAAAAAATTTCTTTACAATCCCATCATTCTGTGGTAAATATAATCATATATACATATATATGTATAATAAATGAAAAATTAGATCATATTGTATATTCAATTTTTTATCCAACTTTATTAATGTAAGCATACTTCTTTTTTTAAAGGCCACAATTCTGAGAATCTTGCTCTGTACCCACCTTTTTCTTGCTCATTGAATTTGTTCCCTTCAATTGTAGTAATTAAGAACTCTAAGAAAAGGACAAAGGGTTACTGTTTGTATATGCTAAAGCTGGAGAGGAAAAAAGAAAAATAATTTTTTTTTGAATACTCTGATCCTTAGGAATTCCTGACACCACCAGCTATCCATCTATTTCTTTCAGCCCTCATGTGTCAGCCTTTTACCAAGGGAATAGTCACAGAATTCCCCCCATCTTTCCTGACATTGCAAGGAGGCTGGTCCTCTGATTCTGAGAATTATTGGCATTTCAGCTGAATCACTTATGACCTGAGGGGCATTCCTATTTCCACAAACAATTTAAAAGGAGGAGAAAATTCTCTACAGTAAAGATAATTTGCAAGGATTGAGGAAGGTAGTAATCTGAGACAAATGTCCTTTGTAGGGTGGAGCTGGGGGAGGGATGGAAAGAGGGGAGGAAGAGGAAGAGAGAAAAGGGAGGGTGGAAAGAAAGAAGAAAAACAGAAATGAAGAGAAGTCTGCCCCCCTCCCTGAAATGGGCTTCCCTGGCAGCTCAAAAGGTGAAGAATTTGCCTGTAACGTAGGAGACCCGGCTTCGATCCCTGGGTCGGAAAGATCTCCTGCAGAAGTGAATGGTTACACACGCCAGTATTCTTGCCTGGAGAATTCCATGGACAGAGGAGCCTGGCAGGCTACAGTCCATGGGGTCGCAAAGAGTCGGCCACGACTGAACAACTAACACTTTCACTTGCCCTCTCTGAAATATAGCTTTGAGCTTGCATGAATGTGTATTTATTAATACAGTGGAATTTCTTCACTAATAAGTGAAATAAAAGTCTAATTCCAACAGCCAAAAGCAGAATCTGAATGTTATTGAATCAGACCTGAAAGTGCAGGGAGAAGATTGTATGATCAAGGGAGAACAAATCAGCCTTGGAGTTAGTTTTGGAGCCTTGAGTTTGGCACTGGGTAGCCTTAACAGGGGATCAGCGTCCTCTTTCCCTGCTGACCAGGCTCACCTGTCCACACAGTGACCAGGTAAAAAATAGCCATGGATAGGAGTCTATGGATACTGGTTTCCAGTTTTCTCACCAACTACCTGGGGTCATTAAACAACTCCTATCACCTCTGTTGGGTCTCAGTTTTCTCATTTGTGCAGTAAAGTGTTTGCTCTGGATCATCTCTAACATCCTCTCCAGTAGACCCGTGGCACTCAATCTTGGTTGCACATTAGAACTACTTGGGTCTCCCTCCAGATTATTTACATCAGGATCTCTGGAGTGAGACAGATGTTAGTTGTTTTATGCTCCCTGGGTAATTCCGTTGTGTTGCTGTGTTTGGAAATCTCTAAGCACTACTAGATAATTTTTATTCTAAAATAATAAGAAAGATAATAACTAACTTTTATTCCATGTTCATCAAGTGCCAGAAGTACTTCACATATTTTGGCTCATGAAATCCTCACAAGGACTGTAGGAGTTAAAACTTAAACATTTCCCCAATGCTACCGATGCTGACATTGAGGCTTAGGGTAGTTAGGCAATTTGTTGGAAATTAGCCAGCCAGGAAGTAGGCAATTTGTTCCCAGAACTCAGGATACTGCCTTCCTAAGCCATACTAAACAGTCTCTTGGAAGTGGAGTTAGGTTTCGGAAGTTTTGTAGAATTTCCATTTTATTTTCCATAAGATAAAACTGGTTGAGACTATTTCATATTCTGGTTCTGTTTCCTGTCTCTACTTCTAATTTTGTAATTCCCTTTCATTTTTACTTAAAGTGCTATAGCAGCAGGGTTCTAAAGTATCTGAACAAGTATTGCCATATATACTGTTAACTAGTACTCACATCCTGCTTGCTGTGTGATAGCCACTGTCCGAAGTGTTTTTCTGTGTTTTTTTTTTTTTGTATATTTTTCAAAACAGGCCACAATATGTTGAAGCTCCTATCTTTAGGAAGTAGACTATTTCTTTACATCGTAATTCTGGACTTGGCCACATGGGTTGTTTGGCCTAAGAGATAGCAGCAAATACGACACAAGAAAAGGTTTAGAAAGTGCTTGGGTACTTGTGTGTGATCTCACGTTTTCAGCCTTAGAACTCAGATGCCACATGAAGAGGCCCAGGCCAGCCTGCTACATGCTAGAGATACACAACTGAGTTGTCCAAGTCAAGTACAAGACACCCAAGTGAGGCCAACCAGCCCCAGCCGACTGCCAGCTGGGTGCCTGGGGGGCACCGGCAGAACTGCTTAGCTAAGCCCAGTGCAAATTGTCAACCTAAGGAATCATGAGCTAATAATTATTGTTATAAAATTTTATGTTTTGGGTCAGTTTTAATGCATCAAGAGCTAACCAATACATATATATATATAACATCTTTACTTCTCATACAATACTGTGAGGTGGATTTCATCTTTATCTTTATTCTGTAGATGAGGAAATTGAGGTCTAGGAAGGTTAAATACTTTGTCCAAACTCACTTAGCTGAGAAGTAGTTGCACTGGGATCTGAATCCTAGACTGGATCTAGAATCCATTCTCTTAACCTCCATGCCATGCTGTCCTACAAGTGTGCATCTTTTAAGAGTATGCTTTCCTGCATTCATTTTCAATGACTTAGAGGAGATATGGCATTCAAAAGGGAGAAATTTGTTATAATTTCTATCCTTTACATTATAATTCTAGTGTTTTCTTCTCTCTCTTTCCTTCACCCATTTGTTCTCTCAGTATTTATTAAGCTTCTACTATTTTCCTGTGTCAGCCAGTAAGGCTACAAATATGAATCAGACACATTCTTTGCCCACAAGGAGATCACATTTTATTGGGGGAGACAGCAACGTCAATAAATAATTATAACACAAGATGAGAAGTGCTATTATATGGACTTGCAAAAAAAAGCACTGTCATGGTGCAAAGGCGAGATGATCAGCTTTCCTGAACGGGGATGAGGGAAGTCAAAGCTTGTCTTACCATCATCATTATTACTTTTATGGTTTTTTTTTTTTTTTGTTGTTGTTTTTTTTCATGTAGTCCTCTTGTGTTCACCTTTTAAAAAGGGAATAATTCTTTATTAACCTTGTTTTATTTTTCCTATCTCCCTCTCTTTCCTTCTAACCTCCCTCCTTTCATTTTGCACTTCCTTCCATCCTTCCTTCCTACATCTTTATACATCTATAGAATACCTACTTTGTTGTCAAGCACAATTTCTCAGTGAATAAGACAGACATGCTCTCTGCTTTTATGTAGTATATACTGAAATGAATGGAAACAAATCATAAATCAACAAGAAAAGTTCTTATTGGTAGTAAGTGCTTTACAGAGACTTAAAACAGATGATATGATGGTCATCTCAGTTAGACCAAGTGGCTGCTTTAGATGGGATAGTTAGAGAAGATCTCTTTGAACAGGTGATCTTTAGGCTGAACTATGAATGACTCCAAGTGAGTCATTCAAGTATGAGACATAAAAGTATTTCTGGCAGAAGAAACAGCTACTGTCAGTTCCTAAGCTGAGAGTAATCTTGAAGACTCGAGGGCATTGTGGGGGGATGGGTAGATGAATGCAGGAAAAAATGGGAAAATCGAATATAGTGAGGCCAGAACAAGTTTAATGGATTAGAGGTCTCAATGAACTGTTGGGATGGGTGTTCTAGAGCAGGTGACTATAAGGATAGAAGGTTGTGAGCAGAGAATAGAATTCTTAAACTTAAGATTTCATAGGAGCTGTAGTGATGACAAGGTCAAGGGGATGACATGACAGTGAGTGGCTGAAGAGGGGCTGGAGAAATAGATCATTTACTTCAAAGAAGTTATTAAAACTGAATTGGTTGCCCAATATCTATTAAGAAAAAATTTAGAAAGATGAACAAAAACCTCATTTAGAACAGTCAACTAGGAACTTCTAAAAGGTATTTTAAAGTGACACAGTGATATACTCTGTAGTGATAGGTAGAAAACAAACCCTCATTCAAATTTGTAGCTACTGTCTTCAGGATCTTTGTAGTTTAGCATCAAAAAAGAATTAGGAATAATGTTTGGGGTTTAATTTCAATTCAAAAGTTGAAAAGGGTATGAGTTTGAACCAGTGAAGGTGGGGCTTTTTAAAAATCATTTCTTATGAGACAACAATTTGAAGAGAGAAAGTGCAACCAATGGCAATCATTGTCAAACATTTCAGATCCCAGTGCCCCTCTTAATAACAAATAATTTGTAAGGCTCTATTTATTTTCTTCGTGGGTAAATTATAAAGTGCATATACACATAATTTAAAAACTCAGTAAATTCTCTAACTAAAATACAAGGAGTAATTAGAAGAAAACAATATGATATTATGTATTTCACTTAGGGCTTAGACACAATTTGAGCTCTCTGGGGCTCAATCTGAGCTACCCAGGAAGCCCAAAGAATCTGCCTGCAATGCAGGAGACCTGGGTTTGATCCCTGGGTCAGGAAGATACCCTGGAGAAGGGCATGGCAACCCAGTCAGGTATTCTTGCCTAGAGAATTCCATGGACAGAGGAGCCTGGTTGGTTATAGTCCATGGAGTTGCAAAGAGTCAGATATGACTGAGTGACTAACACACATGTACAGACACAATTACATTAGAAGACAGTAAAATAGACATATACATAAGATCCTTTGTGAATTTAGATACAAATGCAGGTTGATACAGGTGTTCTATTTTGGTGACTTAAATTCCAGGAATAGCATTGTTTTGAGTAAATTAATTTTTTTTCCTAAAATGTCTAAGAGCTCTTGGTAAAGTTCTGAACTTAAAAGAGAAGTCTTCTAATTAATGAATGGCTGCTTCCTAAAAAACTCAATATATATTAAAACTATGAAAATGCTTTTATATTTTTACGTATATTTACATATGTTTATATATAATACCGGAGAAGGCAATGGCATCCCATTCCAGTACACTTGCCTGGAAAATCCCATGGAAGGAGGAGTCCGGTAGGCTGCAGTCCATCAGGTCGTGAAGAGTCGGACACGACTGAGCGACTTCACTTTCACTCTTCACTTTCATGCATTGGAGAAGGAAATGGCAACCCACTCTAGTGTTCTTGCCTGGAGAATCCCAGGGACGGCAGAGCCTGGTGGGCTGCCGTCTATGGGGTTGCACAGAGTCAGACATGACTGAAGCGACTTAGCAGCCCCAGCAGCAGCATATGTAATACAGATTTAGTTTCCAGGATGAGATCTTTAATAAACAACTCTTTTTAGCAACGTGAAAAATCCAATCAGATATTAAAAAATAATGCAAGACACAAGACAATTGCTTGTTTAAGGGATTGGTACATGAAGTATAGGAGACATATCATCCCTAGGCCCAGCCTACTGAATGCCAAGAGCAACACATTCTTATAATCATTATAGCCACAAAAATGATACCCATAAATTTTGAAAAACTGGTATTTGAGTCCCACCTCAAAGAGTCTGCTTAATTGATCTAATGTGCAGCCAGGATTAAATCATCAGTATGGAGGAAACCTAAGTAGGAAGGGTCTGTCTGTGCAAAAGGATAGACCCTTTATTTTGCAACAAGACCATCAAGAATGGTTGCACAGGTTGTGCATTGCACAGCCCTAGACAGCACATGGTCACAAAGACTCTGAGGTACTCTTCAGCCATTCCCTAGAAACCACAACCTTGCTGGCTGCCTCAAGTAAAATCACATGTGAAGATATAAATATATTTTAGGCAACATGGTGTTTTTCTTTAAATAATTTTAATTGGGTAGTACTTTAAAATATTTAGAAGATATTTTTCTTTACAAAAGCCTACAAAGTTTTATTTCATATATTATTTATTACATTTATTAAAGATTTTTTTAAAAAGTTAAAAATTCCACATACCTACAAACTCACAACCACATATCACCTCTTGATTTTTT
Organism: Cervus canadensis; assembly: GCF_019320065.1. Taxonomy (NCBI): domain Eukaryota; kingdom Metazoa; phylum Chordata; class Mammalia; order Artiodactyla; family Cervidae; genus Cervus; species Cervus canadensis. The sequence continues at coordinate 18,261,386 of NC_057390.1, read as the reverse complement.
CTAAGACACCCTATTCTATCAAAAGTCATAATAAAACAATCCTGTGGTACTCAGAAGATTTTGGGAAAGAACTTCCTGAATTAGAAGGACAACAAAAATTCAGATATTCTTTAAAAAATAATGTGCAAATTACCTTATTAGGAAAATTAGATATATGAAAACATTTCATAGAGGGGAAAAAAGGGGTTGATCATTTGATATTACAAAGTGTGGTAGATGAATGTTTGACTCCCCCTACCCCCACCAGTTCATATGCTGAAGCCCTAATTCCCAATGTGATAGTGTTTGGAGATGAGGCCTTTGGGAGGTAATTAGGCTTAAATGAGGTCATGAGGGTGGGGCCCTTATTATGGAATTGGTGCCTTTGTAAAGAGGAAGAGAGACCAGAGCTCTCTCTTTGCCATGTGAAGTCACAGTGAGAAGGTTGCTCTCTGCAAGCTAGGGAGAGAGACCTCACCAAGAATGAGATCTGCAGTCACCTGGATTCTAGACTTCCCAGGCTCCAGAAAAAAAACGTCTGTTGTCTAAGCCACATTGTCTTTGGTGCAAGCCCAAGCTGCTAAGACGAAACAATTCTTTACAATAGAAAATTAGACTCTTACAAAAGGATTTATTTTATACCTTAATACAGTGATAAAAGGGCTTGGTCTGTAATATTATTTGGGGCATACTTCTTGAGCATCTGAATATTCATTGACAATAATTTGACAATATTTATTTCATTTCTACAATGTGCCCCTCACTATGTTAGGATTTGGGTGTTTCTTTTAAGATGAGACACCATCTCTGCCCACAAACAGTTACTGGTTTGTGAAGAAGATGCATAAACTGACAAGTCTAATACAACATCACAAGTGGTGAAATAAGAGTTGTGAAGAAGTACCTAAAGGAGAGTACAGATAACTCAGGCAGAAGGAGGTAGAAAGAGCCTTATTGAGGCATGGAAGTAGTTGGATTGAGTCTTAAAAGACTAATTGACATTTACCTGCTGGAGAAGTAGGGAGAGGAGTGATTCAGGCAGAGGAAATAGCAGGTGCAAGGTCAACAAGCAAATTGGCAGAAGAGTAAGACTAGGGTTGAGGGGGACAGCATTGATGAAATTCAGGATATAGATTATTTCAGCCCATGGTGGACTTTGAATGTCAGGCTCAGAAGTTTAGACTTTATCCTGTAGAAAACTGGAAGTCTCCCAGAGTTATCAAGCAGAAGATAATATCAGCTTTGTTCTTTAGGAAAATAAGTGGCTGCTGTGTGGAAGACAGGCAGCAAGAGGGAAAGACAGATGACACAGAAAACAGGGTGGAGACCTGCGCTAACGGGCACCACGCCTAAAGGTTTCATGTGTAGATTTTGCCCTCTGCAGTCAGGTCGGGAGTCACTGTAGGCAGGAAGGTAGGTTAGAAAGGAAATATGATGGTGGCTATCATAAGTAAACAGGCCAGCGATTAAGCCCAGCCAAGTGAGTAAAGACAGAAAGCAGTATGCAGGAATGGAGTCTGGTCCAGAGAGGTCAATGGAGAGTAGAGTCAAGAACCTAACCTAGGAGAAAAGAAAAATGAGAGAGACAAGAAATAATGGAACAGGCATCCAAACCAGAGGGTCTTGAAGAGGAATGAACAGGGTTTAGGCAAGAGGTCTGATTTTTAAAATGGCACCAGATAATAAAATGCCAGGGCTTCAGAAAATTTAGTGTGCATCAGAATCACCCAGACAGCTTGTTACAGTCCAGACTCCCGGGCCCCACGCCAAGGAGTTCTGATTCTATAAACATCTGCAGTAGGATCCAATAATCTGCCATCTCTACTAGTACCCATGAGATGCTGTTACTCCTGGTCCATGGACTAAATTTTGAGGAACAAGACTCTAAGGGGACTTCCAGTTTTAAGATTACCTGAAGTGTTTTCGGGATTTTAAAAACCTTTGAACCTTCAGAGGAAGACATTCAGCTACCAGACTGGAGAGAAGTCTGAGTAGGTGGACACAGTCCACTTCCTGACAGACCAAACATTCAACTTGAGAGTCACCACAGCAAAGCTGGCAGCTGTGCATCAAGAGCAAATGAGACTAGATTAAAAAAAAATTTTTTTTTCAGTTCCTCTTCTATGTAGGTTGCTGCTGCTGCTGCTAAGTCACTTCAGTCGTGTCCGAATCTGTGTGACCCCACAGACGGCAGCCCACCAGGCCCCGCCGTCCCTGGGATTCTCCAGGCAAGAATACTGGAGTGGGTTGCCATTTCCTTCTCCAATGCATGAAAGTGAAAAGTGAAAGTGAAGTCGCTCAGTCGTGTCCGACTCTTAGCGACCACATGGACTGCAGCCTACCAGGCTCCTCCATCCATGGGATTTTCCAGGCAAGAGTACTGGAGTGGGGTGCCATTGCCTTCTCTCTGTAGGCAGTTGCTATTAAATGGGACTAATGGTGGTTTAAGAAAAATGAGAGAAAAAGGCAGGCCAACGCAAGCACTACACAGAGGCTGTCTCTTTGGAAACTGAATCTGTCAGTCTGGGAGCTGGGGCTCCTGCTTTTCTAATCCTCTACTCCAGCAGTCCCACACTGGGAACACATGGGCCCTTCTGGGCTGATCGAACTCACCTTATTCTGAAGTCCTTCCCCTGACTTCCCTGAGGAATTCTTAAAACAGGAATGAAGGATTTTGTTGCACTATTAAGAAGAAAAAATATTAGATGCAGATAATCATATTCTTGACTTGATTAAATTATGGTGCATCTTTTAATATGACAGACTGAAGAGGCTTTCAGAAACTAGGCCAAATTTTCTGGAGAGTTGCCAGTAATCACACGGCATGAATACATATATAAGCAAGATGTTAATGCTCAAGAATTTTCTTTCTCTCCTGACTTAAGCTGTGAAGGTAACAGTAGCACTGAAGCCATATCCAGTACAGCCCAAGCAGCAGATGGTAATTTGCTTAAATTGCAAGATGGATTTGAAATTGGAACTGATGAAAATACTAGCGCCTATAGTAGATGAAAAGGAGTTGATTCATTTCCCAAGATCCTTCAAATATGGAAATTATTACTCAGTGAGTCAGCTAGTTTATCTCTAGGTATTAGCACTATAAACACAAATCCCTCTAACATTCCTACCTATGCAGCATAAATTCCTTTAGTTGTGTAAGCAAACACCTTACTTCTGTGTGGTTGAATAGACGAAAAATAATCAAAGTGGGACTTCCCTGGTGGTCCAGTGGCTAAGACTCCACACTCCCAAGGCAGGGGGCCTGAGTTCAATTCCTGGTTAGGGAACTAGAGCCCACATGCCACAATTTAGACCTGGCACAGCCAAAATAAATAAATACAAAAAAATAATCGGAGCGACAGCAACTAGAACTATCCAGGGTATGTACTAGGTGGTTGTTGCTTAGTCGCTTAGTTGTGTCCAACTCTTTCGAGACCCCATGGACTATAGCCCGCCAGGCTCCTCTGTCCATGGGACTTCCCTGGCAAGAATACCAGAGTGGACTGCTATTTCCTTCTCTCACATGTATTTATTGAACAAATATGAGCATGAATGATGGCCAAGGCAGAAAGTGGAGGTAACTGGCAGTCTGGCACTAGGAAGTGTCCATTGTCTGCCTGCAGAGCTCCCAGTTTAGGAAGCAGGAGAGGCAGAAGGGTAGGAGAGGTAGACGGGGCAGGAAGGCAAGGCGAACAGGAAAGACTGTATATACTTGTCAGGAAGGCGTGGGAGGCCAGGAAGGTCAACACAACAGAGATTTGAATGACTGAACTTCTGATGAAAAACATTCTAGCAAAGTAGCTCTTCAGATGAGAAACAGAATACTATCAGCATTGATATAAAGAAGCGCTTGGTTCTAACTATTGGACAAACAATAGCTGCAAATCTCAAAGGTGAGTGGGAGAAGCTGCATTGGAAGTTTTGGAGTCTATCTTGCTCCAAATAGATAGCTCCAAGGAGATAGCTCCTTCCCAAGCTCCGAGGGAAGAGTTGCAAAGCTTGAAGTGTTGAGGACAATTTATTTAAAAAGAGTTTATTGATTTCCTAATATGTACAAATGTTTTGCTTGGTACAGAAGTGAATACTATGAAATTCCTGTTCTGAAGAATCACACAGTCTGTATGGGGAGAATATGTATGTTCAGGAATAATTATCTAATAGGACACATTTTTTTTAAAAGTCCAGAAATATAAGAATGATTTAAAGTTTTAATCCATCCATTCCATTCATTTCTTAGTGTGCAGTTTAGTGAATTTTAGTATATTTTTATAACAGTGCAACCATCACCACTATGTATTTCCAGAACATTTTTAGCACTCAAAAAGGAGCCCAGTTCCCTTATAGCTCAGTCAGTAAAGAATCTGCCTACACATGGAAGCAACCTAGATGCCCATCAGCAGACGAATGGATAAGGAAGCTGTGGTACATATACACCATGGAATGTTACTCAGCCGTTAAAAAGAATTCATTTGAACCAGTTCTAATGAGATGGATGAAACTGGAGCCCATTATACAGAGTGAAGGAAGTCAGAAAGATAACGACCAATACAGTATACTAACACATATATATGGAATTTAGAAAGATGGTAACGATAACCCTATATGCAAAACAGAAAAAGAGACACAGATGTACAGAACAGACTTTTGGACTCTGTGGGAGAAGGCAAGGGTGGGATGTTTAGAGAGAACAGCATCGAAACATGTATATTATCTATGGTGAAACAGATCACCAGCCCAGGTTGGATGCATGAGACAAGTGCTTGGGCCTGGTGCACTGGGAAGACCCAGAGGGATGGGGTGGGGAGGGAGGTGGGAGGGGGGGTTGGAATGGGGAATATATGTAAATCCATGGCTGATTCATGTCAATGTATGGCAAAAACCACTACAATATTGTAAAGTAACTAGCCTCCAACTAATAAAAATAAATGGGAAAAAAAAAAAAAAAGAGTCTGCCTACAATGCAGGAGACCTGGATTCGACTCCTGGGTCGGGAAGATCCCCTAGAGAAGGAAATGGCAATCCATTCCAGTATTCTTGCCTGGAGAATCCCAGGGACAGAGGAGCCTGGCAAGCTACAATCCATGGTGTTGCAACAGTTGGACACGACTCAGCAACTAAAGAGAAAAAGAAAAGAGCCATGAAGACCATTTGCTCTTACCCTCTTCCCCCGCTCCATTTCTCTAGCACCTGACAACCACTAGTCTCTTTTCTGTCTCTATGGAGTTCCCTATTCTCAGCTGAATTCTCAGAATAAACTGACCATAATGTAAGGTTTATTTCTGGACTCTGAAATGTATTCCATGATGTTTGTCCACTTTATGCCAGTACCACATTGTCTTGATTACTGAAGACTTATAATAAGTTTTGAAATCAGGAAATTTGATTTGAATTCTTCAGTTATGTTGCTCTTTCTCAAGTTATTCTTTCCTATTTTGGATCTCTCCCATTTATACGTAAATTTTAGGATCAGCTTGTCAATTTCTGCAAAATAGTCAGCTGGGATTTCATTTAATCTGTAGGTCAATTTGGAGAATAATTTTAATAATTTTAAGCTTTCCAATTCATGATCATGGGATTTCTTTCTGTTTGCTTAGATATTCTCAATATCTTTCAACAGTATTTTGCACTTTTTTTTAAAACTAAATTTATTTCTAGGTATTTTATTGTTTTTGATACTGTTGTAAGTGAAACTGTTTCCTTAATTTCATTTTCAGAGTATTTATTGCTAGTGTATAAAAATACAACTGACTTTTATGTATTTCTCTTGTATTTTACAAATGCTGAATTTATTAGTTCTAATTTTTTTTTAATATGGATTCCTTAGGATTTTCTATGTACAAAATGATGACATCTGCAAATAAAGATAGTTTTATGTTTTTCTTTTCTGTATGCCTGTTATTTCCTTTCTTGTTTACTTGTCCTGGCTAGGACCTCCAGCAGAATGTTCAATATAAGTGTAGAGAATAGATATCTTTATCTTATTTTATTTTTAAAAATTTTTGGTCATGCTGAGCAGCTTGCAGGATCTTAGCTCCCCAACCAGGGTTTGACCTCTGGCCCTCAGCAGTGAAAGCTTGGAGTCCTAACCACGGGACTGTGAGGGAATTCCCTCTTTCTTGATTTAGGTGGGAAGCTTTCCTTCTTTTTTCATTGAGTATAATGTTAACCATGGATTTTTCATAAATGATCCTTATCAGGTTGAGAAAGTTCGCTGCTATTCCTAACTTGTTGACACTGTTCATTCATGAAATGGTGATTGATTTTGCCAAGTACCTTTTTTATGTCTATTGAGATGATCATGTGGGTTTTATTCAATATTCTTTCTATTGATATGGTACATTACATGGTTGATTATTATGTACTGAACCAACCTTACATTCCTAGGATAAATCTCCCTTGGTTGTGGTGTACTTTTTATATGTTACTGGATTCACTTTGCCTTTGTTCTGTTGAGGATTTTTGCACTTATATTCCTAAGAAATATTGGTCTGTTGTTTCCTTTCCTGTGATGTCTTTGTCTAGTTTTGTGTCAGTAATGCTGGCCTCATAGAGCAAGGTAGGCAATATTCCCTCTTCTTCTATTTTGTGGAAGCATTTGTGAAGGACCTGTGTTCAATCTTCTTTCAACATTTGGTAGAATTCACCAATGAAGACACCTCGTCTTGGGATTCCTTTGGAGGAAGGTGTATGTAGATATGTATATATTATTACTGAGTCAATCTCTTTACTTCTTACAGGTCTATTCAGATATTCTAATTCTTCTTGAATCAGTTTGGTGCTTCATGTCTTTCTAGGACTTTGTCCATTTTATCTGGCTATCTAATTTGCTGGCATATAAATATTTTTGTATAACCACTGTTTTTTATTTCTGTAAGGTTGATAGTACCACTCCCTATGTCATTTATGATTTTAGTAATTTGAGTCTTCTTGCTTTTTTCTTGGTCCAGTCTAGATAAACATTTGTTAATTGTGTTACTCTTTTCAAGGAGCTGAATTTTAATTCTATTTTCTCTGTTATTTTTCTGTTATTTATTTCATTAATTTTCAGTTCAATCTCTATTATTTCCTCCCTTCTTTTGTTTTAATTTGCTGTCCTTTTCTACTTTCTCATGATGGAAGACTAAGTTATTGACATTCTTTTAAAATATAGAACTTCATACCTATAAATAAGACAGTAAAGAATCTGCCTGTAATGCAGGAGACCCAGGTTTGATCCCTGGGTTGGGAAAATCCCCTGGAGAGGGGAATGGCAACCCACTCCAGTATTCTTGCCTGGAGAGTTCCATGGACAGTGGAATTATAAATAACCATCTAAATGCTACTTTCACTGCTTCCCATAATTTTAGAATGCTGGTATTTCCATTTTAATCATTTCAATATACTGTATTTTCTAATTGTTATTGTGAATTCTTTTTGGCTCACATTATCATTAGTGTATGTATTTATTATGTATGCACATTTGTATTATGTTATTTAATTTCCACATGTTTGCTAATTTCCCAGTTTTCTTTGATTTCTAGTTTCATTCCATCATGGTTGAAGGCTGTACTTTGTAATGTTTCTCTCCTTTTGGATTTATTGAGGTTGTGTTATGGTCTAACATATGGTTTACCCTGAAGGATGTCCCATGTACATTTAAGAAGAAAATAGATTCTACTATTGCTGGATGGAGTGTTCTAAGATGCCTGCTAGTTCTAGTTGGTTTACTGAATTCTCCAAGTCTTCTGCTTCCTTGTCCATCTTTTGTCTTGTTCTTTCCTCAATTAGAAGTAAGGTATTAAAGTCTCTAACTATTCTTAATAAATTGTGTATTTTCTGTTCAATTCTGTCAGGTTTTGTTCATGCATGTATTTGGGGGCCTGGTGATTTAGGAATCTTAAGAGTTAAACAACATCAGGAAATGCCCATTCCCCAGACACACAAATATTCATGACCATATGTGTGAGCACTCACACACACCCCCCATCGTCCTTTAAACAGCCTGTTTTTCTGTTCTGTTTCTCCCTAAGGAACATTTAGGAAAGTGTTAGTCAACAATTAGACAAGTTTCCAGGTAAACACCAATCAATTCTCTGTTTGAATTAGACAGGTTGGAGGAAAGAATCAGGGAGGTGGGTGGAGTGGAACACAGAATTATACTCTCTATTAAAATATATGGAACACAGTATTGTAACATCCATGGATAAATGAAGGAAGCTATAGTGCACAAAGCTGTAAGGCTGTTTGAACTTATGTGTGTTCAGTTACCTTGGAACCTTGAGCTTAATATTCCTAAAGAGGCCAGTGCATGTCAGTATGGGAAATTAGGACACTTGTCTTCCAGGATCTGATATTTTCCAGGCACACTAAGATTCTTTACCTGTCAATGGCAGATGAATATGGCCTATGAAAGATATGATTTTTCTCATGGATATGTACTTATGTGTATCTTTTATGATTTTATTTCTCAGAATATTAGAGATGTATCCCCAAAATTTCTGTTAAAAATTTTAGGAATATATTTAAACTTTTCTTATATTGATTTATATTTTCAATCCCCTTTATAAAATTGTACTTACTATATTCATTCAGTTTCATTTTTTCTAACTTACTTTCTTGATTCAAGAAGTGGACCATAAGTTTACTAAGGATTTTCCTGTTAGTATTATTGTCCTCAACCAAACTTTTGATAAATATTGAGTAGCTTTGAGATCAAATTGTTTATCTTTAATGTGAAAAGGTAGAAGATTTAGGTTTTTTTGCAACATTTTCAAATGTAGTTTAATGTAATATTTAATCCTCATTCTAACCACATTCTTCAGTTTCTTTTTTTGTATATATTGCTGCTGCTGCGGCTGCTAAGTCGCCTCAGTGGCGTCCGACTCTGTGCGACCCCATAGACGGCAGCCCACCATGCTCCCCGTCCCTGGGATTTTCGAGGCAAGAACACTGGAATGGGTTGCCATTTCCTTCTCCAATGCATGAAACTGAAGAGTGAAAGTGAAGTCGCGACCCCATGGACTGCAGCCCACCAGACTCCTCCGCCCATGGGATTTTCCAGGGAAGAGTACCGGAATGGGGTGCCGTTGCCTTCTCCAGTATATATTGCTGGAGAAGGGAATTGTGTACTCTTATACTGGGCAGAGTTGGGTGTAGGGTTTATGCCCTCCGAGGAAAGTAGAAGAACCTGAGAAAGGCCAGAGTAAAAGACCATTCCTTCCTAGGTGCCTTCGCTAGGCATCAAGATAAGGAGAGACAGTGTCCCTTGGCAAGGCCAGAACTCCCCCCAAGAAGCAATTTTGGGTTCCTTCTAGTTATTAAAGAAGGATATTCAAGACCCTAAAACTTTGGTCTCTAATTACAGCCACAATGGTCTAGAAATATTTTATAGGAGGTGTAATCAAATGCCCCATATGGGACACAAAAGAATTCAGTGGAACACCAAAGAATGTATTGTGTTGGCAATCTAAGTATTACCTACAAAGTGTATACCTACATACTTGAATGGATGACGATGTTTTAGGTTTATAACCTTAAGCCAGTGAAAGTTGGTGCTGTGGACCTCTTTCAAAAATGATGACTAGGCTTGTGTTGGACTGTAAACTTTTGGTGTAGAAAGTAAGGCCAACTGTTTCTTAAGACCACTGAATGCATGACAATAAAATGAAGCCATCTACTATGTGAAAATGCTTGTCTTTATTATTTAATTAATTAACTTGAGAATGGGGGTGAAAGAATGTATGCACCCAGGTCACTTAAAAAAACCTTGTTAACTTACTGATTAAAAATGAGGAAGTTCAGATATGTTCTTATTTTACCCTATTTGAAACTGTTATTTCTTTAAAAAGATTTTGCCAGCAGCTATATCCCTAACCACGTGATCAAATACAGGGTCCATATTAGTTTTTTGAATGATTTTTTTTTAAAGTCTTTATTGAATTTGTTATAATATTGTTTCTGTTTTATGTTTTGGCTTTTTTGGTCATGAGTCATGTGGGATCTTGGCTCCCTTACCAGGAGTGGAACCTGCACTCCCTACATTGGAAGGTGAAGTCTTAACCACAGGACTGCCGTAGTGCCTGGGTTAGTTTCTAAAATGGGGACTCTCTATTGAGGTAATGCAGCATAGGCCATAATTGGCTGATTTTAGAGTCAGAAGTGCTCTACAGACAAAATTGTAGGCTGTTTTAAAGAGATTTTACTTTAAGGTGTCAGAAAACACAAAATGTAGATAGTAGAGGAAGAAATGTGCCTAAAGCTTGCTTGTTCTCTTGAGTTTGACACTCATCAAGAAGGAAACTAATGTAACTGGGGTTGGACAACTTGTAAAGTAATGGGTTAGGGGAGGTATAGTTCAAGTCCAATTAGGTAGAGGCATACCTGTGGAAATTACAAAGGGAAACACATTTGCAAATCAATAGGGTCCATCATCCTGTTTTGTGGTTGAAAATATTCTGTGGATCCTCTTTGGAAATAGTTTTTAAAAATCAATGAGAAAGTATAATGAAATGCTCCCTTGTCCCAGATAAAAAAGTAGCCTGGGATCTGCAAATTTTGGGGCCAATTAACCTTTGTTTACAAGTTGGGAAAACCAGTTATCTAAGGTTTTACTAGAGTTTGAGCTACTCAAAATTCTCCCACTAAATTCTTTCCCTCAGTTATTATTTCCCAGAGTGTTCTATCATCTGTTTTGGTGGTCAAATTAAGTCATATTTATTATATATCACCTTTTAAAATTCTCAAAATGGAAGGTTTTTTTTTGTTTTGTTTTTTTAAAAAAAATTTTATTTTGTATTGGCGTATAACCGATGAACTAACAGTGTTGTGATAGTTTCAAGTGAACAGCAAAGGGACTCAGTCATACATATATATGTAAAAATGGAGTTTTAAGAAGATTTAAATTTGATAAGTTCTAAATGGCTTCCCTCAATTTTTATTTGGCAGGTTCCATAAAAAGAAGTCCTTATCAATTCAAGCCATAGGAATCCAAATCCAAAATTTTCTGCAGCCTGCTTGAGAGATAATCTATTGATAAGAGGAGAAAGTAGAAATTCCTTTCTCACAGCACCAAGGAGGAGTTTTAAATGTTTCCTGAATAGCAACATATCATCAGGATAAGCTGAAATGTCTTCATTCCCTAAATCCCCCAGTCCAATCTGGAATACAGATGGCAATTGGAGAGGTCCACCCAGGTGAGATTTTAATGGCAGAGTGGGAACCATGTGGGAATAAACTCTGGCATGAACTCAGAAGAATATAACTGCAAAAGCCATTGTTCCTTTGACATCTATTGGTTTGGATACTGTGCTTCATTGCTGCCTTGCAGATTTGAGATGTAGACAAGTCATTTTTTTTTTTCTTTTGCACGTTGGAATCACTATTCCTTTCTACCCTGTGACTTCTACCTAATCCTCAAATATTAAATATTAATTTTCCCTATGATTTAACAATAAGTGGATATGTGGTCAGAAAGTAGTGGTATTAGAATCAAAACCAATGAACAACTCAGTCTGTTCAGTTTATGGATGCGAGGGGAGGGAAAAGGCTCTTCTGCTAAGGCTCAATCCACACACATTTATAGTCTTCATGACTCTTGCTGCTAAAGGCAATCTGGAGGCCACTAGGTGTCACTCTGTACAGATCCCTACACTTGTAGATGCAAAGGTAAGAAAGAACTTGATTCATTGGTGAAACTCTCCTTTTCTTTAGGAGACAGAGAAAAGATTCTGGGCACGATGAGTCAATTCCCCCTTTCTAATCAAGGGAAGTCTTTATCTTTTATTTGGATCTTGAAGGAAAACTTTCTTGAGTCCTGTGCCCTCAAGTCAATCTTTTTTTTTCCCCCTCTTGAGTTTAAAGCTAAGGAAAAGCCTTTAAGACAAAAAAAAATGAAGAAACACGTGTTGAAGGCTAAAGAATCACACGTTATATGAGCATTGTGAAGGTCTTCCTTTGGAGGGTCATATAGTGAAACATTTCCTCAGATGCATCAGCCCTCATGGACAGAGCAAGATTTAAGAGAAGTGACCACTCTTGTGGTGTGATTTGAAGCTATGACAGCAAGCATTTCCCCTTCCTCAAATATTCACTTCATTGGTGAGTCCTTCCTATCTGGAGTGAAGTCTGCACCAGTGAAATCTTACCCCTGGGCTGGGCACATTGCAATAAGTAAAGAACACTGTTATTTATATGTATATGCATTTTATGGTGCCCTCTCAAGCATACTAGCTTTAAATTATGTAAGTATATTGTTAAAGTTAAACTCTACATGTCCTTTGGAAAGGCACAGAGAGTATATAGTTGAAGGTATATGTTTCAAATAATAAAGAAAAAGGGAGGAGGGATAGATCTTGATTAAGACAATTAAATTGGACAGGCCTGGACCATAGCAAACATCAAGGCCAAGTTGATCAGGGAGCATAGAGGGACATTATCTATCCTTGTTTCAAAGTTACTTCTCTCTTTCTCCCTCTCTTTTTTTCCCCCTCACCTTTTCACAACTCAGGGATTCTTCCTTGTAGTCCTGCGGTTAAGACTCCATGCTTCCAGTAGGATGTGCAGGTTTGACTCCTGGTTGGGGAGCTAAGATCCCTACTTCATGTGGTGAGGACAAAAATAAATAAATAAAATAAAAACTACATTTAAGATACAACTCAGGGACTGCCAGATGGGAGAGACACACAGAGCAACATATGGCGGTGGCATGCAGAACTTCCGTGCCCTTTCCAGGAGCACCGCTCTCCTAGCACTTCGACATGCCCGCCAGCCTGTGAGCTCTCTGAACCCTGTCATTTAGAGTTTTTATGGAATCTTCATTTGGGGCTTCCTTGATAGCTCAGTTGGTAAATAATCCACCTGCAAAAAGCAGGAGACTCTGGTTCAGTTCCTGGGTTTGGAAGATCCCTTGGAGAAGGGAACGGCTACTCCAGTATTCTGGCCTGGAGAATTCCATGGGCTGTATAGTCCATGGGGTTGCAAAGAGTTGGACCTGACTGAGTGACTTTCACATTACACAGTTGTGATTGATTACATCATTGGCCACAGTTGATTAACTCAATTTCCAGCCCTTCCCCCTTCCCCTGAGGTCCAGGGTCAAGGGAGACTGAAAGTTTCAATTGTCTAATCACATTTTGGTCTTTTGGGGAAACAACCCCCTTCTTGAAGCTATCTAGAGGCTCCCAGTCACCTTGTTATACAAAAGACACTCCATCACCCTGGTCAATTTTTCTCTTTATCACCCATTCTATGAACACCCATTTTCTCTTGTCTAATTTGGAAGATACAAAAGATTTGGGCTATATTTCATAAAGTAGTTGACATAGTAATCAAAAAAAGCAGAATAATATATAAATTGTCTACCATGCTCTGGGTGCCTGTTTTGTGCATTTTGAACACAAGTGCATTTCAGTTATCCTTCCACAAAAGAGTAAGAAAATTAAATACAAAGTCTTAAGTAATTTTCCCAAGTTCCCATAGCTAGATGAAGCAGAGCCAAGGCTAGAACATAGTAGAAACTTTATCTGACCTTGAGGAAATAAACTGGATAAAGCTGCATCAGAATCTAGTGATACATGTATGAGGGCATTTTTGGTAGCATTGTTAAATGGAAAAACTATAAACAACCTCAGAGTCCATGAGTAGGAAGACGGTTGAATACATTATGTACCTGTTATAAGGAATAACCTGATCTTATAAGTACTTGAAGAAAAAATTTCCAAGCTAGGTTATAAAATAAAAGGCAAGACACAAAGGATTATATACAATCTCCTACTGGTTTTAAAAAGAGGGTGCACACACACAGTTGTACTCTCTATGAAGACAGACTTTTTTCTCTTTTGTTCACTGATGTAATCTCATTATCTGGAACATCCTGGTGTGGTGACAGACCCCAAGGTGACCCCCTAATTCTTCTTCTTCTAGCATTCACATCTTTGTGTAATCTCTTTCCCCTCAATTGTAGACAGGACCTGTGACTGGGTTTTAACCAGTAGTCTATGGCAAATGTGATGGGATGTCATTCTCATGATTATATTTGATTAAGATACATTAAATATAACTTTGTTAGCAAACTGGAACTAGAGATACTTCTTGTATCTTGATGAAGTAGGTGTCTAAGTTAAGGACTTCTAGGAGGTAAGGTTTATAATATCTATTCGTGTTGTTGTATATGAGTTCAGTTTCTTTCTGCTGACTGGTATTCTATGACATGAGTGCACTGTACTTTACATAATCTTTCACCAGTAATGGACACCCAAGTTGCCTCCACTTCTCTGCTAAATGCAAGGATGTCTTGGTGAATATCTGTGCAAATATCACAACATGGAATGTGGGCATGTGGGGTATATGCGCAGGAGTGGGCTTGCTGGGCTATGTGTAATATCGTAATTATTTTCACTAGGTACTGCCCGATTGATTCTGGAATGGCTATATCACATAGCATGTTCAAAACAGTGCAGGATGGTTCTTCCCAGTTCTTTTTATCTGACTGTATAATTGTCATATTACTCTAAAACCCATTTATTATCTCCAAAGTTCATGTTCTTATTATGTTTAAATGATATCTTAGTCATCCAAGTTTTGAAGACATTCAAAGATAATGTTTTTAAAGATGAAAAATACAAATACTCCAAAGTTCCAGACATTACTTTACCCAAATTTAAAAGCTAGGTTATTATTTGGATATCTTTGGGTCCATTTTTGTTTGTTGTTCTCTACTTGCTTCTCCTCTGATTGTGAAAGAAAAATAGCACTGTGAGAAGAGACATTTGAAGTATTGCACTCAAGTATCAAGGAAACAGGCTTGTGTATGTATGTGTGTGTACACATCTTACACACGCACACACACACAAAGAGGGAAGGAAGAGAGGCTAAGAGATGAAAGTGAAAAGAGAACAAAAATGACATGCAATAACAGAGGGAGATTTCTTTTTTTCTTAAAATGCTGATTGGAAGTGAAGAAAGTAAGGCTAGGAGATGAGGAAAGAGATTCTTAATATGAGCTTGCATGTATGTGTGGAGTGATAAGGGAGGTAGGACGACTGACCAACTTCTGCTTCATCCGGTTGCTAAGGCCATTTCCATATATAGAAGCAGCATTGGAGATTTACCATATCTAAAGAGCAATAATTAGTACTATTCTTTCGTGCTTGGGGAGGTGAGGAAAAGGTAGAATACAATGACTGAATTAAGCATTAGTCATGTCAATGACTTGGGTCATGTCAACATGTCAACATGACCAAGTTCTTCTTTGCTTTTTTCCTTTAAACTAAATGGTCCGGATGTTGGAAAAGAAACTTGTAACCAGAATCTCCTCATCATCAAATATTATGTTTTAATTGCTAAGCATGCCAGGTTTAAATAGCTATTACCAAATCTGCTTATCTGAAGCACATAAAACATAGGTTTTTAAAAGAAATTAAGGTCTCTATGGGTTTTTCCTGACAAATTTTGTTTGAAAAATGAATGGAAAAATAGCAATTTCACTTTTACGAATTATGACTGATTTAAGTGTTGTTCTTGTTGTCCAGTCACTAAGTCACGTCCAACTCTTTGTGACCTCATGAACTGCAGCACACCAGGCTTCCCTGTCCTTCACTGTGTCCTGGAGTTTGCTCAAGTCATGTCCATTGAGTTGGTGATGCCATCCAACTATCTCATCCTCTGTTGCCCTATTTTCCTTCCACCCTCAATCTTTCCCAGCATCAGGGTTTTTCCCAATGAGTCAGTTCTTTGCATCAAGTGGCCAAAGTATTGGAGCTTCAGCTTCAGCATCAGTCTTCCCAGTGAATATTCAGGGTTGATTTCCTTTAGGATTGACTGGTTTAATCTCTGTGCAGTCCAAAGGACTCTCAAGAGTCTCCTCTAGCACCACCAAAGCATCAATTCTTCGGCCCACAAAGAAGGCTGAGCGCCGAAGAATTGATTTAAGTGTAGCTTCTTATACAAATCAGCAGCAGGGAATATGCCTTATAGTTAAATGACAATCCATGATAGTGGAAGGGACTAAGATTTAGATAACAAACCAATGGTTAAAAAAAAAGTAGACATATTTTTGAAATGCAGACTCACAGTATGCAAACACCAGCCTGCCTCTCTCAGGGGTGTGATCTCCTCTCTGCCATTTGAGCCTGGGAATCATGCCCACCTTTACCCTCTCCTACATTCGTGTTGCTGCTGGGGCAATAGGTAGGCTAGAGGGGAAAGTTCAATATGGACCTAGAAGATCATCGAGCTCCAGCCTCCATTTGGTGCTTTATTCTCCCCAACTTTGTCCGTCCAGATTGTTTCAACATTTCCAAGGATTAAATATTGCCTCTTCTACCCATAGGTAATACAGTATAAAGATTTAATTTTTGCTCTATTTATGCAGATATCTGCACCTATTTGGAATCCTCCTACCAGCCCTATTTCTGACTTTTTGGGTGACACAGGGGAAAAATTACTGCTTATTTACAGTGATACCATTTGAAAGGCTTCTGTTATGTCAATTCCAAAAGTTTCCCTTTGTAAGGAAAAACCATTTCCAGTTTTCAGAATCTTCTGTGTCATAGTTTGAACCTGTCTTGGTCATTATCCTCTGCCACCTTGTTTTCTAATAATCCTCAAAGCTTAGTACTCAAAACCAAGCATAATCCTCAAAGAATAAGAGATTGAGAAGAAGGTGAAATCACCTAGAATAAGATGGGGTCAGACATGTTGGTAAGTAATCCTTGGGTGTCATATACTTTTAGTATGTATTTCAAAATCCAAGATGGTTGTTACAAATACAGAGATAGAATGAGATTTGAAAAGTATTAATAGTCACATTTAGCTGCCATTGACAATAATAGTTTTGGATGCTGGGGAACAACTGATTTTCTCGGCGGGCAGGAAAGGTACTTGGGTACCAGAGGGCTGGTGTGGCCCATTCTTGGGCAGCTGATTCTGTGCTGGTTGGTTTGTATCATGGCAAATCTAAGAAGCAAAGTTAATTAAACTGCCCTTCCACGCTTCCCTTTGTTGGTACTAGCTCCTCCCAGTTCAGCTACTACTGCATCTGGAATGACAGAAGCCCTCAGGATAGATCTTGAGGAAATCTACAATTCAACTTAAACCTTTATGTTTCTGAAAATAGCTTTGGTATTTTCCAGGCCAGAATATTGCAGCAGATTGCTATTTCCTTCTCCAGGGGGTCTTCCCCACCCAGGGGTTGAACCCGCATCTCTTATGTCTCCTGCACCGGCAGGTGGGTTCTTTACCGCTAGCGCCACCTGGGAAACCCTTTGATATTTTAATACCTATTAAACGTCACTCTGAAACCAGATTATTGGTTTATTGTAAAAGGATACGACTCAGGAACAGTTAAGTGGAAAAAATGCATAGGGCAAGGTATGGGGGAAGGGCTGGGAGGCTCTGATGCTATCTGCAGGCTTACTGCCCTCCTAGAACCTCCACATGCTCACCAACCCAGAAATTCTGAGATTTTTTTTTTTTTAAAAGAGAGTAATATTGGGCAAAATTAAAATGAAAAGGTCCTGGGACTTCCCTGGTGGTCCAGTGGCTTAAGAATCTGCACTTCCAGTTCAGGGGGGCCCGGGCTGGAGCCCTAGTCGGGGAACCAGACCCCACATGCTGCAGCTAAGAGTTCAATTGCCGCACCTAAAGATACCGTATGTCACAATGAAGATCGAAGATCCCACACAACTAAGACCTGGTGCAGCCAAATAAACATATACTTAAAATAAAATGCTAAGGTCCCAAAAATATTAATTACATGAACAATAATAACGAAACTATCTATAGAAAGTGGGGATTATAGCTATTCTGCCTGTTATCTCTTGATTGGATTTCTGCAATAGCCTCCTTGCTTTCACTGTGGTGCCTCTTCATTCATTTTCCATGTTACAACCAGAGTGATCTTTCTACCACTCAGATTCTTTCAGTGACTTCCCATCTTTCCTGGGCCAATGACCAACATTCTTACTAGTTCATGCATGGTTTGAATTATCCTCCCAGCTTCACTCTATGTCAGTATCCCTTGTCCTCTGCACACACACTGACCTTTATCCAGGTTTTAGAACACATCATGGGCCATTGCCATGCATTTTCCCCACTCTCTTCATCTAATTAACTGCCACTTCTGATTGAAAATTAAGCTTAAATGTCATTTCCTCAGGGGAACCCATTCCTGACCTTCCACTTTAGGTCACATATCTTAAGTGCTCTCAAAATTTCTTTTCTTCAGAGCACTTATCTCAGTTTGTAATTGTATATTAGCAGGATTATTAAGTTAATGTCCATGTAAGAGGGGTATGTTTTAATCACTGTTTTGTCGTGAGCAAAAATCTCACCAAGACAGGCCACAGACACTCTTCCCCCCGACACCTCAACCACTCTCTGTATTTCCAGGATCTCACTTCGACTCTGATATGTGTGTATGGAAACAAGAGAGGGCTTATCTTTGTAGGTTGTTGGAAGGGGTCTGATCAAGGTTTTCCTTTAGATGATCACAGGCTCTGTACAATGGAAAGATCTCATGTGTTACTTGACTCTCTAGTGCTTGCAACAGATGATGACCCCGCCCTCCTGTCTGCAAGCATCCTCTTGGCTTGAAAGTGCTTTATTCACATCATCACATTTAACTCATAATAAACCTATGAGACAGTATTTTTTTAATACCAATTTTGTGGATAAAGAAACTGAGGCTCCGAGGGCTATGATAGCTTGTTCAAAGTGACACATTAAAAAATGGTAGAGCCAGGATTTAAATTCAGGTCAGAGGGACCCCAGAGGCAGTATTCTAGCCTCAGTGCTTCCTGACATTCAAAAAATGCTTCGTACTTTTCAAAGTTTTGTTCTTGCTTTTTAATTTTTATTGGGACTTCACTAGTGGTCCAGTGGTTAAGAATCTGCCTGCCAATGCAGGAGACAAGGATTTGATACCTGGTCTGGAAAGATCCCACGTGCCATCAAGCAACTAAGCCATCATGCACCACAGCTAATGAGTCCATGCTCTAGAGACTGTGCTCTGCAACAAGAGAGTAGCCTCCACTCACCACAATTAGAGAAAGTCTGCACGCAGCAACGAAGACCCAGCGCAGCAAAAAATAATACATAAAACTAAAAAAGAAAGAGATTGTATCTTAAAATAGTTTTTATTGGAGTATAGTGGACTTACAATGTTGTGTTAATTTCGGGTGTATGGCAAAGTGAGTCAGTTGTATATACACATATATCCACTCTTTTTAAATTCTTTTCCCATATAGGCCATTACAGGGTACAGGGTAGAGTTCCCTGTGTGTACAGTAGGTCCTTACTAGTTATCAATTTTATATATAGTAGTTTTCTTAACACCTATTTGTAGACACTACCCTAACAATTCTAAGCATAGGCAGGGCAGATGTTATCATCCCTTCAAACTAGTGTGTACCTTGAAGCTTTGAGGAGCAGTGAGACTTACTCAGGTCGTGGAATCAGAACTCAGATGCAGGCTTGGACTTTCTACTGTACAGTCTTCCTCCATAGATCAGAAGCAGGTCTATCTGTGTGACTTAGCAGCACACATATAGTGTCTAAAAAGAATAAAGCCAGAGGGTGCCTGTCCTACAACTTACTGAGCTGCCATTGGTCAGGGAAATGGAGTGGTAGTTAAAGATACTAAAATTTACATAACTTAAATTGAATGATTCTGATATCACTTAGTTGCCTATGCTCTGGACCCGCAGATGTGCTGTTCTGTGTGAACCACACTCTCTGGGTACACATGAATTTCCTGTGTTATCATCATGACTTGTGAGAATTGTGAGAGCTGCCATCCGCAGGGGCTGGGCTGACTGCCATGTTCATAGCATGTGAAACTCTTCCATCCTTCCTCCACTTTGATGAGAACAGAGTGTATGCCCGATTCAGTTAAGCTGGTTAATTTCTCTCTGGCGAGAACGAAGAGACTTGAGAAAATTGAGCACTGGTAAGACAAAGAGGTATAGGGTGGGAAGGGAGGTTGGCAACTGAATTGAGACACAGAGAAAGCAGGTCATGGAGAAGGAAGAATGAACAAATCAGGCAAGAAAGGCAAGCAGAGTTGATAAAGACGATACCTCTTCAGATTCCCGAAGAATTTCCAGTTTCTGGTTCCACTTCTGTCTGGAGGCTTGACTGCTTTCCTGAGACACTAGCTGGAGTTGGGTTTGGTAGTTTGCACCCAAAGTGTCCTAAGTGAAGCTCCAATTCTGGCTGATGGAGGAGGACTGAGGAGCGGAAAGGACTGACTGATGCCAGCCAGGGTGATCGTGTGTATGGAGATAAAATGCAGAAGAGTCTCTGCTTCAAAGTGATGGCCATTGCAAAAGCAGAATGAGACAATTACTTGGGACTTCTAGTGATATAAAGACTTGTTAAAGCGTTAAAGCAGGACTCATTTAGGTGGTAAAGGGGAGGAGGCTTTTGATCATCCACAAAGGACATGAACATAACAAAAGGCAATCGAAATGCATTGTGCTCTTTTCTGTCTTCCCTTCTTTGGTTACTATGACAGTGGGACGGAGCATTACTATGGCTGCTTCCTGGATACTTTTCTCTATCTTACAATGTGATGAGGCTGGAGAACACTGAAGTACCAGGATGAGGGGTAACACTGTAACTAACATCTTAGTAACTAACTTAGTAACTAACTAAGCTCTACACCTTACAAAGTACTTTTATGTACATTATAGTTCTGTGATTTATGGAGCACCTTTTATATATCAGGGGCTCTGTCACGGCTTTTTATATAATGGCGCTGATTCCCACAACCACACCCAAAGGGAAGTATTCTCATCCTCAGTTTACAAATCAGGAAACTGAGGATCACAGAACTTAAATGACCTGCCTGTGAATATTCAGATACCAAGGTTTGAAAGATGTCCTTTGGCCTGCATTTTGCATTCCTATTGCCGTGTAGTGATACTATCCCCAACTCTTCATTTCATTCCACTTCATCCATACAGATGAGAGAGAATACCCTTTCATAAAAATATGCATGATTATGTCATGGTAATGGCAAGGGAAGTATTCAAAAATAATTGAGAACTATAACAGAAATATAGAACAACTTAGGGAAGTCAAGGGTGGAAGTATTTGATCAATTCCATTCGATTCTCTCTGGCAGAGGTGAGAAATGAGGCTCTCATCAATTTTAATTTAATTTATCTATTTAACAAATTCAACAAATACTTATTGAACGCTTGTCTATTCCATGCCAGGTATTGTGAGAGATGCTGGAGACAGAAGTTGGATATACATGGATACAATTCATAGTCCTAATGGGCTCTTGAAGCAGTGGGGAGACAGATTTATAAGCAAGCCCAATGCAGTCTCTTAAGAGCAGTGAGGGAGGTAGGATATTTTACAAGGAGTAATAGGAATTTAAGTAAAATGTGTATAAAATGTTCATTTTTGCTGGGGCTGCACTGAATGTATCACAGAAGAGGTAGTGAGGGGCTGGAGTGTTGAGGATGAGTAAGAATTTTTTAGGTGAACAACGGGGTATTGTTAGCCTGCAAAAAATCACTGCCTACTTTGTTCATTTCAAGAATACACGGAGCAGAATTTTCAGAGCCAGTTCCTTTATCAGCTTGTAAATCCTTTTTTTCTCTTCTTGGAATAAACTTGTACTAAAGGAGGGATCTGAACAGCATTGAAAAGTGCTTATTCAAAATCTGCTGCTAGAGAGTTTCCTGTCCTGAACTTACAACATGTAGCTCTTCTGCATGCAGGTGTGTGTGTGTATGTGTTTGTGTATTCATCTTCGTGGGCTTTTCTTCCATCTGCCCCTGGAGAAGGGAGTACAGCAACCCCTGTGACAATATATAATCTGATAAAGTGCTAATTTTATTTCTGGTTATATTTTTTTCTCACCATGATTAATCAATATTTCATCAGTAAGTTTCACATTATATGTGCAATACTTATATTTTGTTTACATGTTTAACTTCCATATCCACTGTGTGCTCCTTTAAATGTGGTTTTTTTTTTTTTTTGGTTAAACAGTTGCTGTTTCCAGATGGAAACATACTCATCAGTACACTTTATTAGAAATTTAATTTGATCATGAAGTTCATCAATCAGTAAATAAATGGTCAATTAATATTTAACAATTTAAAAATAACTGCATAATTGCACTAAAATGCTCAGTAACATCTTGTTGCATACTCTGAGCATTGCTTAAAAGAACATTTATTCAGCCAAGAAAGTTTTGGGTAGTATAAAATATCTAGAATAGCCTGAACTTTGTGATTTCTTAAACACTCAGGTTTTCCAGATCAGTGAGAGCATCTAATGCAGTACTGATTCAATGTGACACATTATAACAAATGAACTATCAATTG
Source organism: Cervus canadensis (assembly GCF_019320065.1). Lineage (NCBI taxonomy): Eukaryota > Metazoa > Chordata > Mammalia > Artiodactyla > Cervidae > Cervus > Cervus canadensis. Next base: position 18,239,085 of record NC_057390.1, on the reverse strand, counting down.
ATGACTAATGACCATATAAGTTGATTTGTCCATTTGCCTAACATATTATAGAGCAGGCCACTAAATGCATATAGATCATACACTGGTAAAGACAGGCTGCTTTCTAAATGTGAAGGTTATATGTGTTGTGGCCAGCATAGTCCCACTGGGAAACATTCTTGGAAATTATAATTGAGTCATTGGGATATGTTATTAGTTTTTAAAGGAATTGATTTACATAAAGTCTCAGCAAAATATTGAATGCAATATAATGCAGAACCAAGGCTACAGTGTTGTTAAATGTGAAAACAGCCTGCAGTAAACTGATTCATACAGAGTTTGACACAAAAAGGCAGAAGTAAAACTATGTGCCTGTCATGAGGGATCATAAATGAGGAAATACTTGAATTGGTAAGTATGGGTAAGGCCTGAAAATACTTCATGGCCATCCCAATCATTCTGGGAATTGTTGATCGTGTGAGAAGGCTTCAGTTTCCCTTGGGGAGTGTACCTAGGAAGAAGGCAATACAGACAGCATAGTTGGATCTTGAACGGTTTCATTTCCATTCCTCATGGCATTAACATCAACAAGAAGTGTTTTGTGTTTTTTTTTTAAGTAGTACTCACTATCTAGCCACCTGGGTTGACACTGTCAGTAGATGACACTAAATTAGTATGTTTTTTTTTTAATCTCCAACCTGGATAATGCAATTATGAGCATCATCAAGTTTGCAGACAGCATCAGGATAGAAGGGCTTAACACCTCAAAACTCACACATTAAGAACACAGTGTAATCTTTTGAGCCAAGGAGCTTGAGAGCAGTTCCAAATCCTCTTCAACGATATAGCAGTAGTCTGTGGCTTGTCATTGCAGAAAGTACAGGGTGCTGCATTCTGTAGAACCTGTTGAACTGTAAGTTACCTGGTTGACATTTTGTTGCAACTCAACAGCTTTGCGTTAGCTGACACACAATAGACCATAAAGCGTTATCTCTCAAACTGGCTCCAGGGTGTTGGCTGTGTTTTAGAAGGCTATGAAAATCTCCTCTCCCTTAGAGTTCACTTCCTTCATAACACTTTGCCTTAACAATTATAAATTTATTTGTTGATTTACTTGTTCTATAAGCACAGGACCAAGGATATCTTTTTTATTAATAATTTTAATGCCAGTTGTTATTTATTTATTTAATTTTTAACTGTGCTGGGTCTTTGTTGCTTTGAATGGGCTTCCTATAGCTGTGGCTCGTGGGGGCTACTCCTTGTGGGGTGTGTGGGCTTCTCATTGCAGTGGCTTCTCTTATTGTGGAGCATGGGCTCTAGAGTGCTGGCTCAGTAGTTGTTTGAGGCTTACTTGTTCCACAGCATGTGGAATTACTTGTTCTGTGGCACGTGGAACCTTTCTGGACCAGGCAACGAATTCTTGTCTCCTGCATTGGCAGGTGGATTCTTATCCACTTTGCCACCAGGGAAGTCCCTAAGTATATCTTCAGAAAAATTTTGTTAATGTATTCCCAGTATCCAATACCTAATGTGTTCTGTATTATTCAAAGAATAAATGAACCAAATTTAAATTCAGTGACTCACGGAAGTCCAGAATTCACCTTCATCAAGGCCTCCATTTTAAACCCGAGTTATGTCAGTTGCCAGGTTCAGACACATCTGGACTTCTTTTTTTGGAGGGTGGAAAGTACACTGGAATCTACATTTATTTTACTGAGTTAATGTGCATGGGAGGAAGAGGAATGAAAATATGGTCTCCACACCTCCTGTGTGGAGCACTATGATGAAAGGTAGACAGAAAGTGAAGGATTACTTTCCATGAGGACTCTGTGAGTTACGTGGACACATATGGTCTATGACATAAGTGGATGAGAGATGATCATCTCATTGCTCCCAAGGTCATTCTGGAGTCTCAAGGGCTGGCATCTTTGGGAGGGCACAGGTGTCACGAACATGGGTATTCACATGAGAGGACCAGTACCACTGATAGAAGAGACACGTTTGATGAAGTGGACATCAAGTGGAGGGCAGAAGATAAGAAGAATGTGGCAAGGTATGTACTTCACTGACAGGTTCCTAATCCCAAGAGACACTTGGGCATTTCCAGATACAAGCACAGGAGGATTTATCCCTTTCCAATGAGATGTGCATTATTGCTGCATTGGTGACGCCATCTGCACCCATAGATTTAAGAGGCCTGGAAAAGCTTACATTTCTACCAGGAAATTTTTTTATACTTCTCTAGCCCATTGACTGGCAACCCTTAGGTAATATGGCCAACTGATATGTTTAAGTTTATCTAGTTGTCTTTTGAGCTCCTTGTCCAAAACTAAGCTTCTGGGTTGGAGATTCCATAAATTACAGAAAATCCCTTCCTAATTTGTCATGTGGAATGTTCCGAAAGGAGAAGTGATAGCCCTGGATTCATGTTCAACTAGTCTGTAGATCGTGGGTGTGAATTCCTGTTCTCGCTGGGAAGTCCCAGAGGGGAAGGTTTGTATCTTATTCATTTCTGAGTCCTCAGGGCCTTGCCCCACATCGGGCACAGAGGAGACACTCAGGAAATATTTCATGAACAGTATTTTATTTTAACTTTATAACCCTGAAAGGTGGAGTACATGAAAGTTGAATGTTCAGATAAAAGTTATTATTTTCATCGACAAAGAGAAAGGAAAAGCAAGTGAGGGTCTCAACAGATTCCTACAATGCACAGTTTCGGAATCTTTCCTGTTTGTTTGTTTTAAAGATTTATTTATTTATGGCTGTGCTGGGTCTTCATTGCTGTGCAGGCTTTTTCTCTACTTGAGGCAAGCGGGGGTTTCTCTGTAGTTCCAGTGTATGTGAGTTACTCATTGTGGTGGCTTCTCTTGTTGTGGAGCCGGGCTCTAGGGCATGTGGGCTTTAGCAGTTTTGGTGGGTGGGCTCTGAAGTTATGGCTCCTGGGCTCCAGAGCACAGGCTCAATCGTTGCAGTGCACAGGCTTAGTTGCTCTGTGGTATGTGGGATCTTCCCAGACCAGTGGTGGAACCCTTATCTCCAGCATTGGCCGGTGGATTCTTTACCACTGAGGTACCAGGCTGTCAATTAGCATCTACAGACACATGCATCTTTCTTCACAGAAAACATGTAATATGGGGAGATGGATTGACAGGGACCAGGTCTGACTTTAATTGTGGGTGATGTTGCTATTGTATAGCCTCTCCTGAGGTGGGTCGGGGATGGCGGGGGGGACGGGACATGGACATGATTTGCAGCACTGATTGATTCTGAGAAGACAACCAATAATCCCTGATTACCCAGGTGCTTCCCAGGTAGCTCAGAGGTTAAAGCGTCTGCCTGCAATGAGGGAGACCTGGGTTCAATCCCTGGGTCGGGAAGATCCCCTGGAGAAGAAAAGGCAACCCACTCCAGTATTCTTGCCTGGAGAATCCCATGGATGGAAGAGCCTGGCTGGCTACAGTCCACTGGGTTGCAGAGAGTTGGACATGATTGAAGCAACTTGGCACACATAGTTGATTAACAACGTGTTGATCACACACATTAGTTCCAGGTGTGTAGCAGATGATTCAGGTATACATATACAGGTATCTATTCTTTTTCAAATTCTTTTCCCATTTCTGTTGGCATATAGTATTGAGCAGAGTTCTCTGTGCTATACAGTAGGTCTTTGTTGGTTATCCATTTTAAAGTTAATTTGTCTTTAGTTCAGTCAACATGTATGCATTAAGCATCTATTTCATGCCATCCATTGTTGTAGACATAGGGATATAGTAGTGAGCACAAAATTTCCCGACGTAGCATTCTAGAAGGGGGAGAAAAACAAATAAACGTACGATATGCCATATGGTGATAAGTGCTATGGAGAAAAATCCTTTAGGAATGGTCAGTTGCAATTTTAAACAAAACAGTAAGAAACACCTTTCTGGAAAGGTGATATTTAAACTAAAAAATGAACTGTATTTCCCATTCTGCCTGGAATGCATTGTCCCCAGGCTCCAGAGTGATTTAGACCCTACGTGCTCTATAAAACCCAGCCCCTTCAGTGGTCATGTTTATAACTTAGGCCAAGAAAAGTATGTTTGGGTTAACTGGGATTTAAATTTAACTGGGGCTCCTATGCTTTATCTGGCAGCCTTGGCAGCCCAATTCTTCCCTCAAGCTGGAAATATTCCGTCTTTCTTTTGAGCTGCCGGGTCATTCTCTTCTTCTTTTAAGCCACCACTTGGACACTCATTATACTTCAGCAGTGACTTTATCAGCCTAGCTAAGCATTCCCTTGAAAGTCAGGAAGTAAAGTCAGAGAAAATGTGGTGGGATTCAGGACAGGGACGTTTCAGCTGCAGAAAATCAGGTCATAAAGACCCAGAGTACAGAGAATTCCTAGGAGGTATTTGGAGACCGCCAACATGAGGAAGTATTGTTAAATGGGAGCAGGAGAAAGTGCCAAAGTGACTTCAAATTAGCTGAGGTTTCAGCAGATGAACAAGGATAGAGCTTGATACTGAGACAGAAAGTTAGGTTTTTCTCCCTTTAAGAAGTTGACCTTGCCGGAACTGGGGTGAAGCCTTTATTTCACCCTCTTTCTTCCCTCCAACAGGGACCTGACACATATGCTCAACTACCAGAAACAGTGGCAAATGCAACACCCGCTGGCACTGCTAATTACCAAATGCCCCCCAGGATGAGGGCATAGGTTTAACACCTGGGCAGAGGTAGCTGACTGTTAGAACCAGAGAATGTTGACACTGCGGTTCTTGCAGATACCTGGGTCATTAATCACAGCAATAGTGCTTTGTACCTGGGAAGCAGGGCCATGAAGAGTCTTTTACTTTTGATTGCCGGGTGTTTGTTATTAAAAACAACAACAACACAAAAACATAAACAGATTTTCTTAGCTTTCCTGTAGCAGAGAATGTTGGCAGTTTGGATGAGCTTGATGTGAACTCATCTGTATTTAGGTAAAATTTGTTGCCTGAAACATTAATGAAAGGTGCACTCATCAGACTGCTTCCTGTATAAATGACCTTAGTACTTCTATCCGATCATATTGTGCACCTATTGATTTTAAAGGCAGGCACTTTGATAATGTGGGCCATGTAGTGGCTGTTAAAAGGTTTCCAGAGAACACTAGTTAACAATTTCCCTTTCCTTTTTACTGTGCCCGGTAGCCTTTTCAGTGTTTTTTTAAATTTATTGTTGGAGGGATAATAATGGCAAAATTTTAAAGTATTTTTCCACCCCATTGTCCCAGGTGGTGTGCTAAGGACTCCATAAAAATGATCTCATTGAATTCTTTTAACAACTCTATGAGGAAGGAAATTCCCTGCCCAAATTTACTTATGAAGAAACTGAGGCTGAGAAAGATGGAGAGATTTGACTTAGGTCTTTCCTCTTTCTGTCTGTCTGGCCAGCCTGCCCAGTTTGGTGCTTTTGCAATTATACAGTAGTAACAGCATACAGAAGAGGACTATCTCTTGGCATTCACCTTCAGAGATATTTTGACATTCCTCTATTTGACCATTGGTCACACCTCAAGTTCTTTCCTCACTCAGCAGATTTGTGGCCAGGACCTCCTCTTCCTTCCTCAGGATATGGGTCAGACCCATGGCCTGTGATTTCTAGAAAGAGAATTCATGTTTAGTGCCCTGGAGCTCCTACCCACTATCACCATGTACAAGGGAGTTGTGTCAAGATCAGGTCTGAACTATGAGGTTAAACAAAAGTCATTGTTTTTCTGGTTCCATACATGCATTTCTTTATTGATATCATTGTATGCTGTGTCATACATATAATAATTTTCTATTTGTCTGCACTGCAAATAGTTAAAGGATTTAGCTAGTTATTTTAGAATTTATAAAAAAAAAAAAAAGGGAAAGTCTGTCTTCTATTCAGGAACCGGAACATAATTTTCACTTTTCAGATGACGTAAAAGGAAGTATATTCCATCTAGGTGCAGGGTTAGGAAACGAGGTGCAGGGTTAGGGTTAGCACTTTTAAAAAACAATCTTCTTTGGAAGAGTGTCTCTATTGGAGACATAATCCAAAGAAACTTTGGCTGTTTATCTGCTGCCATCTGAGGTGACAACTAGGGTTAAGATTTCCTTGCAGCAAGTGCTAATCACACAACCTTTATTCAGATGTTTAAAAATCAACACAAAGCTATCCTTTTAGAAAATATTTGGGACATATTCAAACCTCTTAATATTCAGTGGGGCTGAAGAGATTTTAAAATCAAGGTGTTAAGAGCACAGAGAAATTTTAGGGGAGTGAAAATACTCTGTGTGGTACTATAATGGGAGATATATGTCACTATTGGACAAGACCCTGATGCTGGGAAATACTGAAGGCAAAAAGAGAAGGGGGTGGCAGAGGATGAGATGGTTAGATAGCATCACTGACTCAATGGGTGTGAATGTGAGCACACTCCAGGAGATAGTGGAGGACAGGGGAGCCTGGTGTGCTGCAATCCATGGGGTCACAAAGAGTTAGACATGACTTAGCGACTAAACAACAATAACAAATATGTCATTGTACCTTTGTGTACAATCCTTAGAATGTACAACACCAAGAATAAACCCTAAAATAAACTATGGACTTTGGGGGATAACGATGTGTCAAGGCAGGTTCACCAGTTATAATAAATATATCCCTCTGGTGGGAGATGTTGATGCTGGAGGCTACACCTGTGTGTGAGGGGTTGGCAGGGGATATAGGAAATCTCAGTACCTTCCTCTCAATTTTGCTATGAACCTGAAACTGCCTTAAAAATTTGTCTTTGTATTTCTGGGGCCCAGAAGTCGAAATGTTTAGAAAATTTTAAAATTGATTTTTTAAAGTTGTTTTCTTTGTTGTTTCTGTTGCTGCTGTTTCCACTTCCCTCCCTCACAAATATTTGAGAGCCACTGGAGTAGAGAAAAAGGCCTAAATTTCACCGTCTGTCAGACCTGAACCTTGATGCTATTGTTTTGTAACAGTATGACCTTAGGCAGATGCTTAACTTCTTGGTGTTCTGGCTTCCTCATCTGTAAAACAAGAATAATAGTATTTTCCTGGAAAGATTAGACGTCATGTATAAAAACCACCTATTGTAGTCCTGGCAAATTGTAAACAAATTGTAATAGTTGCTATTATTACTCATGCATCGCCGTGAAGAAATAGCTTCACCTGACGCCAAGAGAACTGAGTCTCACTATAAATCATTTAACACTTGCCATCAATTAACTTTGAAGGAGTTACATGAAGTAGAAGGAAGCAATTGATTGAATGGATGAGTCACTTCAGAAAGGCCTTTCTTAAAGCTGTGGGGCAGTGGTGGCTTGAAGGGTGCAGTTTCCCTGAGCAGTGGTTCCCTAAACCTCAGAAACCACCAGAAGCTCTCAGGGTGCTTGTTATTCAGGTTGATTCAAGAGCTCCTTTCTCTGCTTGCCAGATCAGACCTTGGGGGTGAAGAATCAGAACATACAATACGCTCCTGAGTTGATTTTTAGGAGGCCAGGGAAGCATTTGTTCATAGACCAACTTTGGGAAAGCACTGCTTGCAGGACACAACTGATGTCCTGATGTTATATTACTCCTTTCTTCCTTCCAACCCAAACACTGAGCTCTGGAATTATGATTTCTAGTAGCAACAGTCGTAGAGGTAGTACCACTACTAACAGTATTAATAACAATGTTTACTGAGCCCTTTCTGTGAGCCAGGACTTGTTCTAAACGTTAAATACATTAACTCTTTAATCCCCAGAGCAATACTCACAGATAGCCATTATAATTATCTAGATTTTACAGGGAGAACACTTTGGCACCACCATTGAGTACAAAGAGGAGCTGAAGCAAGATGGCTTTACCACTTCAACTAAAATGAGGCTCAAGTGAGCCTCCTGCTAATTGGGATGAAAGGGCAGGTCTGGAGCCGGGCTGGCCTCTGGGAAGATGAGTGCTGAGGACGGAGAGAGGCCCGGCAAACAGCACATGGTCCCGGAACAGTGTCATTAGGTCGTTTGTACTGGACGGTGGTCGGAGGCCCTCTCCAATCACAATGTAACATGCTGGCGTGCTGTGGGAATCCTGGGGAAAGCAGATCTGTGCTGTGGTTAGCTCCTAAGAGCATGACTGTGAGCTGAGGGAAACTAGTCTTCCAGGCTCAGCACTATACTCCTGTCAGGAAGCACAAGGAATTTCCTGTTTGGAATTCCCCCACAGCTCATTTCTCTTGCTTTGGGGGCCATTTCTTGGAAGCCTCAGGGCCGAAAACTCCCTTTTCCCCCCTATTACATGACTTTCCCTTCAAAAATGATGGACATTACGAATACATTATATAGCACAGAGAAATATATCCATTATTTTGCAATAACTTTAAATGAAGCACAATCTAAATCTATAAAAATATTGAATCACTATGTTGTACATCTGAAATGAATATAATATTGTAAATCAACTACACTTCAATTTAAAAAATGGTGGGTGTTTCCAGCTTCAGTGTTCCTGAAACACACCAACTGCTTTCATTATACCCCTTGTTATTGATAATCAATAAAAGGAGCAGAAACGGAGCAGCACCCTATGGTCCTCCCCCCTCCCATGTCCTCAACCTGCCTTTTTTCTGGGGAAAAACTTTAGCCAATGAATAAGTTTAATCAGAGAAGTGAGAAAATGCAGAAACAAAGGAAAACAGACAAATGAGATCAAATAATAATAGTTTAGTCAATGTGCAAAGTCAAGGACCTTTAGTCCTTTTCAAGGGCTATAGATAATATTCTGAGCCATATCCTGTGAGCCATCTTATAGATATTGAAACCCCCACCAGGGAGAAGAAGTTAACTACATGATGAGCAGACGATAGCCATGACATAAGCTGCCACATTTCCGAGTACTGGTCCCAGGGAAATGGGAACAAATTGACCGTGGAACTGAAGTTTGTTTTTAAAACAATCAAGATGACGCTGGTCAGACCAGTGCATGACAAATTACAAGATGACTGTCAGAGTTATGTTTGTTCTACATGTAGCCCCTCCCATCAGCCTGTAAAAGCCCTTGCCAACTGATTGTTGGGGGTGGGGGTAGGGGTGGAGTTGGCCTTTGGGTAAGCTTTTCTCCCTTCTCACCTGCCCCCACCCATATTTCCCAGTTGCCAGCATCCAAAATAAAGCAAATTTTCCTTTCACCAACTTGGCCTCTTTATTGGCTTTTGAGCCATGAGCAGCCAGACCCCACTTTCTGTAACAGGACTAGGAAATGGTAGTGACTAGATCTCACGAGCCAGTCACAATGCAAAGGGGTCAAGAATCTCAGGGTCTTCAATCCAGTTGATGTACCTGGAATTGTTTCTGTCTCTTTCTCATCGATTCCCCACATCAAGTTCTCCTCCTTTATCCATTATCTCACCAAACCTCGACTGTCCCTCAGCCTTCAGATGCTCTGGGAATTGGTTTTCTACCTTGAGTATGTGGCAGAATCTCCTGGCTGTCTCAGTTAATGATTTCTGGGATGGAGCAGGTCTGTAGATGTTGTTGCTGTTTAGTAGCTAAGTTGTATCCGACTCTGCAACCTCAGGGACTGTAGCAGGCCAGGCTCCTCTGTCCCTGGGATTTCCAGGCAAGAGTACTGGCGGGGGTTGCCATTTCCTTCTCCAGGGGATCTTCCTGACCTCGGGATTGAACCCTGGTCTCCTGCACTGCAGGCCAATTGCTTACCAATGAGCCACCATGGAAGCAGAGGTCTGCAGGGGAGGGAGGAGAATTTGCATTTTGAACAACTTCCCAGGTGCAGCTGAGGCTGCTGATGCAGGGATCACACTTTGTGAACTGTTTTCTGGTAACTTAAAGCTCTCAGGCTTAATGATATAATTCAGGCTGAAACATAGGTCATGTAAAGGGGGGAGGGATCACCAGATAAAGTAAAATTTCTCAGTTAAATATGAATTTCAGATAAACAAATAATTTTTTTAATGTACATCCCAAATATTGCATGGGACAGACTTAAATTAAAAATTATTTATTGCTTATCTGAAATTTAAATTAACTGGAGTGCCTGTGTATACTGCATTTTAAGTTGTTATGTCTGGCAATTCCATTTCAAGGGCATCATGTTTGCGAATTTCCTGATAGCATGAAAGCTACTCTGTGAATTAAACTATTTTCCTAGATCTTTTCCTTCTAACACCCAGCTCTCAGGTTCCTGAAATGGATTTCCCGACTCTGAAAAGGGTCCTTGTCCCAACCTTCCCCTGAGACACCCCTCTAGGACCTAGTGCTAACTTAATGTATCCCAGGTTGATTGCACTAGAGTCCCTTGGAGCTTATTGTTGCCATTCCTCTTCTGTATGAGTCTTTCAATTTACTTTAATAGTGGAGATTTCAGGACAAGGCAGGAGAGAAAGTGGAGCCCACAAAACATGCAGTCAGCTCCCTCCTTTGCTGATGCCAAGACTGGTCCAGTTGGTGCACCAGAGAGGATGTCTTAGCAAACTCAGAGAGGGGCAGTTTGTCTATCCAAGCAAGTGAGCCTGGTGGTGTTGCCATGAGGAATAAATGTTCATAAAACACAGTGTGTTAGTGCTGTTTTAGGCAAGTTAAGGATTGCAATTTGTGTTTAATTTTTAAATCCCGTTACTGCTCCTGTAGAGGCATTTCTGAAGTTTGACAAGCTTCCTGGCTAGGATGTGTCAACGTTAGGATATTGTTCCTAAAAGCAGGAGGGGGATATCTTTGCCACTGACCATAAAGATGATAATGACGAGATAGATAAGGAAATTACTGAATGGAGATCAATCTTATGAGACTTATGTCTAGCTGGAGTTTAATGTCCAAGAGTTTGTCCACCATTGTTGTTCATTTCCAAATTGAGCACTATATTTGAACTCACAACCTTGCATCACAGTGAAGACAGCAGAGTTTGGGTCTTACAATTTTCTGCAAATTTCTGTAGTGCATATTTAAAAGGACAGCATGGTTCTCTTCTTTCAAATACTAATAATTCTGTTTCAAAGAGCAGTAACTCAAAGTGTTTTTCCAGTAATGCAGTCCTATTTCCAGATATTTTAATAATGCTAATCGGAACCCTCAGGCTTTATTTTTGTTTTTCTCTGAGGAATGGATTTCTGTTAAGCATTTGTATTATAATTCTAAAACCTACCCTTGTTTGAGAAACAGATGTTAGAAGAGAATGCAGTCAAAAGGGAGAAGAAATGACTGTAGATGAGAGCAAATATTTATTTTCACACATATCTAGTGGCTTCCTATAATGTCATCAATGAACGAAAAGTCAAACAATAACTCTCTGCTATTTGTGTGCAAAATGTTATTACTAACCCACCATTAGGCTTGACATGCATTCTGAGTGTTTTTCCATTAGTCTTGATGTATTTGGGCAATGTCACTCATAGCTTCTTTTCTCATTTTACTAATAATCAGTAGCAGACATTTACAAAAGAAGATAGCCAAGATCTTCTGGTATTTTTGTGGTCAAGGAAAAGAGCCAGGTTTCTGCTCCTAAGAAGGAATGAACCCATTTTCTCAACCTGACACGGATATCAGAGATTTGGAGGATTTAATAATGGTCACAGTCGAAAGTATGGTACGTTTTCCTATCAGGAAAACCAATCTACCCTCCTCCTGCTATACACTCCATGTGTTAACAAAAGACCAAATATAGCAGCAGGAAAAGACTGTAGTCAGTTAATGAATTCTCTATTTACATTCCAAACCAATAAGCTAATTTTTTGTTTGTTTGGCTTAACAGATTGTGCTTTAATTACAAGCCATTAGCCAGGCACTAAGAGATGAAACTGTTTGGATTTCATAAATGTTCTTGAATATTATACAACTCATTTAACAGTTTAATATACAGAAATAATGCTCTGATGTAGGGGAAACACTTAACTGAGATAGTGTTACTTGAGGATAGCCCAGCCTTTCTGACTCAATCCAGCAGAGGGAGCATTGGCGGGACTGGGGGGGTCTCTAGAGTCAGACTGTCTTTACTTCGGTCCTGACTCTGCCATTTACTAGTGCATGACTTTGGGCAAGCTACCTAAGTGCCTCAGTTTCCTCATTAGTCAAATGGAGGTAATTTTATTACCAACCCCTGAGAGAGATCTCCAACAATAAGTGGGATAAGGCATATGAAGTGCCTACCACAGAGTAAGCATCCAGTAAATATTAACTAAAAATAGAATAAAATCAAACAAAATTGAAACTATTTTCTGAACTAAAGTTCAAAACTAAAGTTCTGAACTATACCTGAATAAATCTCTTACTACATGTTGTAATTATTGCATGAAGTAAAGATTATGTTGCCTACCTAATAAATTTAACCAACAAATATTTGAATTTTGGAATAAGCATATCTTATACACTGATTAGGGATTTACTGGATATTAAAAGTAAATGTATGAAGGACATGTTTAATAAAATCAAAGACACCCCCTTATATTTTAAGTCATCCTACTAGAATAAATATTGTCTAAAGCAATAAAGAGAATAGCACAAGATAACAAGTTTCATTTGGCATCGTTTAAATAGTGTTTCTAGTATTTTTTATATTTATTTATAGGCTTTCAGAAATGGTATTGACCTAACAGAAGCAGAAGATATTAAGAAGAGGTGGCAAGAATACACAGAAGAACTACACAAAAAAGATCTTCATGACCCAGATAACCACAATGGTGTGATTACTCACCTAGAGTCAGACATTCTGAAATGCGAAGTCAAGTGGGCTTTAGGAAGCATCACTATGAACAAAGCTAGTGGAGGTAATGGAAGCCAGTTGAGCTATGTCAAATCCTAAAAGATGATGCTGTGAAAGTGCTGCACTCAATATGACAGCAAATCTGGAAAACTCAGCAGTGGCCACAGGACTGGAAAAGGTCAGCTTTCATCCCAATCCCAAAGAAAGGCAATGCCAAAGAATGCTCAAACTACTGCACAATTGTACTCATTTCACACACTAGCAAATTAATGCTCAAAATTCTACAAGCCAGGCTTCAACAGTACGTGAACCATGAACTTCCAGATGTTCAAACTGGATTTAGAAAAGGCAGAGGAACTAGAGATCAAATTGCCAATATTCGCTGGATCATAGAAAAAGGAAGAGCATTCCAGAAGAACACCTAATTTGCTTTATTGAATATGCCAAAGCCTTTGACTGTGTGGATCACAAAAAACTGTGGAAAATTCCTAAAGAGATGGGAATACCAGACCTCCTGACCTGCCTCTTGAGAACTCTGTATGTCACCCTGCTTATTTAACTTACACACAGAGCACATCATGCGAAATTCAGGGCTGGATGAAGCACAGGCTGGAATCAAGATTGCCAGGAGAAATACCAATAACCTCCGATATGCAGATGACACCACCCTTATGGCAGAAAGCAAAGAAGAACTAAAGAGCCTCTTGATGAAAGTGAAAGAGTAGAATGAAAAAGCTGGCTTAAAGCTCAACATTCAGAAAACTAAGATCATGGCTTCAGATCCCATCACTTCATGGCAAATAGATGGGGAAACTGTGGAAACAGTGATAGACTTTATTTTTTTGGGCTCCAAAATCACTGCAGATGGTGACTGCAGCCAAGAAATTAAAACACACTTGCTCCTTGGAAGAAAAGCTATGACCAACCTAGGCAGCATATTAAAAAGCAGAGACCTTACTTTGCCGGAGAAGGAAGGTCTGTCTAGTCAAAACTATGGTTTTTCCAGTGGTCACATATGGATGTGAGAGTTGGTCTGTGAAGAAAGCTGAGTGCCGAAGAATTGATGCTTTTGAACTGTGGTGTTGGAGAAGACTCCTGACAGTCCCTTGGACTACAAGAAGATCTAACCAGGCCATCCTGAAGGAAATCAATCCTGAATATTCATTGGAAGGACTGATGCTGAAACTGAAACTCCAATACTTTGGCCATCTGATGTGAAGAAGTGACTCATTGGAAAAGATCCTGATGCTGGGTAAGACTGAAGGCAGGAGGAGAAGGGGATGACAGAGGAGGAGATGGTTGGATGGCATCGCTGCCTGGATGGACATGAGTTTGAGTAGGATCCAGGAACTGGTGATGGAACAGGGAAGCCTGGTGTGCTGCAGTCCATGGGTTTGCAAAGAGTTGGACACAACTGACTGAACTGAACTGATAGGCTTTCATTGAAAAAAAAAATCTCTTGGTCTATGATTTTTGGACTTTGGCAGTAGCACCAACAAGCAATTGGAAAACCAGTGAATGGAAACAGCGCTATATTCAAGGATGTGATTTTTGAGGTCTGGGTCTCTCTGCTGTAGCAGTCACATCTGGGTGGGCGGGAGAGTAGGCATGGGATGAAGTCAGGCAATGTAAGTGAGGTGTGTCAGTGGAATCTGGGTGTTTAGACCACTCAAACTGCGAAAATGTAGTGTCTGTGATTTCCTGACAACAAACACTTTTTTGGATGAAGCCCCCAGTTTTCATGACCAGAGCAGTCCAAGAATTAAAAGATAGGGATGTAAGGCAGGAAGGGGGTAAGCTAAGGGAATACATAGAAATGTGAGTCTTCCCTATGTTCTATTTGCTCTCCTACTGTGCTGGAGTCACTTTGGAATTTTTTTTTAGTTTTTGGCCTTGACATGAGGCATGTAGGATCTTAATTCCCCTACTAGGACTCAAACCCACCCCCCTGCATTGGAAGACTAAAGTTCCAGGAATTCTTTTTTTTTTTAATAACTGCCTTGATATTACTAACTTGAATGGGTACTCACTCCTCTTACAATCTCCCCTTCTGTGGTTATAGATAAAAATTTTATGTTGGTGGTTATTCTTTCCATGAGGAACTCTCATGGAAGAGAATACGAGGCAGAATAAAAGTACCATTATTAGGATTATAATCCATAATAGAAATTTACATTGTTCAAATTCAGTTCAGTTCAGTTCAGTTGCTCAGTCGTATCCGACTCTGTGACCCCATGAACTTCAGCATGCCAGGCCTCCCTGTCCATCACCAACTCCCAGAGTCCACCCAAGCCCATGTCCATTGAGTCAGTGATGCCATCCAACCGTCTCATCCTCTGTCGTCCCCTTCTCCTCCTGCCCTCAATCTTTCCCAGCATCAGGGTCTTTTCAAATGAATCAGCTCTTCACATCAGGTGGCCAAAGTATTGGAGTTTCAGCTTTAGCATCAGTTCCTCCAATGAACACCCAGGACTGATCTCCTTTAGGATGGACTGATTGGATCTCCTTGCAGTCTAAGGAACTCTCAAGAGTCTTCTCCAACACCACAGTTCAAAAACATCAATTCTTCTGCACTCAGCTTTCTTTATAGTCCAACTCTCACATCCATACATGACCACTGGAAAAACCATAGCCTTGACTAGACAGATCTTTGTTGACAAAGTTATGCCTCTGCTTTTTAATATGCTGTCTAGTTTGGTCATAACTTTCCTTCCAAGGAGCAAGCGTCTTTTAATTTCATGGCTGCAATCACCTTCTGCAGTGATTTCAGCTATGAACATTACAAAAAATATCTCTGCAAAAGTAAAATGGGTATTTGCTGGCTCATGTATTCTGCAAACTGATCTGATAAAATTTATTTCCATTTTATATCTCAAATGTTTTGTACAGCCTAGAAGAATAGGCTAAAAAACATTGTATCATATCTAACACACACAAGTCACAAAGGCACAGGCTTATTACGACTTATACCATTTATCTTGTCTTCTTTTGTTCAATTAATAGCTGATGTCATCTCTTTTGGCTATTCCTGAAAGTATGGTTAGCCTTTCCTTTCACTTTTTGACCTTCTAGGACATATCAAGTCATACTCAACGGAACTGCCATTATCAAGCATTTACCATATATGCTCTGTATACTGAGCGCTGTTCAGCAAACCTCACATATGTTACTTCATTTAATTCTTGTCTCAAGCCCATAAGGTAGATATTACTTCCTTTTACAATTGGAGATTCTGAAACTCAAAAAATTTAAATGCTGTTGTCAAAGTTAAACATCTACTGAGTGGTACACACCCAAACTTGCAACTAATTCAGTTCAACTATAAATTCCATGCTCCTTCAGTAGGCTATGGTGACTAAGAACTTTGCCTACTGAGTGCAGGATTATTTCATGTAGAAGCCAATATTGTTTTTATATTATCTGGCTGTCTTGCCAGACAATACTATTCTTCCTACACTCTCAGGAAATTTCAGCATTGTTCAGTCTCTGCACAAATCAAGATTCCTTTTTCTGTATTCTAAATATAAAATATTGACCATCCTACTTGTGGCACAGTATAAGGTACTGTAGAGGATACAAAATTACATGAGCCAAGGCCTCTAATCTTATGAGGTTCCATTTAATGGCAAAGGAATGAGCATGATAAAAACTGCATGAAAATGTCTCCAATATGAGGCAGAATAAAAGTAACATTATTGAGATTATAATCCATGACAAGAATTTATAAAAAGGAGAAGACAACCACAGAAGCCTCTCCTCTTTGGATCCTGGTTGAGATTTGCCTTTTTTTTTCTGCTGTGGTTTATGGGGAGGTGGAACCAGAGAGAGAGTTTGTCAGTCACATTTCAATGGTTCATTATCACTGCCATTTGGTACAAACAGCTCATTTTTGGTGAGAAATAATAATCAATGCAAAAATGAGGATGTAGGCAGAGGTGGGGCATGCAGATACTCCATGATTTTATTGATATTTTCTCCAGGTTGTGACAGTGATGATAATCTCTAAAAAGGAGTGAAAAAAAACCTTACTGCTCTCACTATAACTATAGTCAGTCTGACAACCAAGCATTCACTAATTAAATGTAATGTTAAATATATAAAACATATTGAGTTGGGATAAATAATGATCAACTGAAGCTTATAATCTGTAGAGAATATAAGATATCTATACAAATAAATATCCTGTGGTGGGAAATGATAGAAGTCATTAGGGAAGGACAAAGATAACATCATGACATTTGAGAGGAGAAACAGGTTATTTTCACTGGAGGAATCAGGGGAGTCTGAAGAAGGTGATAATAACTATTAATGTTGTTATTTTAGTTGCTAAGTCATGTCTGACTCTTTGCAACCCCATGGACTAGAGCCCAACAGGCCCTTCTGCCCATGGGATTCCCAGGCAAGAATACTGAAGTGGGTTGCCATTTCCTTCTCCAGGGGATCTTCCCAACCCAGGGACGGAACCTGCATCTCCTGCACTGGCAGGCGGATTCTTTACCACTGAGCCACCAGGGAAGCCCGATAACTACTAATAGCAAACCTCTTTTAATCGCCAACCAGGTACCAGGCCTTAAGCATATATTAACTTATTTAATGCTCATAACAGCTTTATGAGGTAGATGCAAACTGCCCCCATAGTCCAACCCCGTATTTTCCAGGAAAAGAAACCAAGTCATAGAGATTAAATGACCTGCTAGCAAGTGGCCTGAAGTTTGACTTTAGAGGCTAATCATTTAACCACAGCTCTATTTACCAGCCTGGGCCAGGAAGGATGGATGGGAGTGGTTCCTTACATGGAGCTAGAAGAACAAGCAGAGAGACAGCCTCAGGAAAGGACAAGGAGGGCACAGGGTGGCTGGCACATGAAGAGAAGTAATCACAAACAGTAAAAGGGAAGGCTATGTTATGTTAGGCAAGAGTCAGGCTGTGGAGAACACTGAGAAGATATTTAAAGGGATGGTACTTTACTTTTTATGATTAACAGTTTTTGAAATGCCTCAGCGTATGACATAGGTGGGCTGCAGGGAAGCTAATCTGATAGCCATGTACAAGATGGATATAAAGGTTGTTGAGAGGCAGGGAGAGCAGTTAGGAGGTTAAAATCCGTAACAGGGAACATAGCTTAGAGTGATGGGGTGATTAAAGTGAGGATGACAATGAGGAATTGCAAAATCGAAAGTGAGGAATTAAGAATGGCAGTCATGGAAGTGTAAAATTGCAGGATAGAATTTTACTTCTTGAGGAGTCAAAAGAGATGCTTGAGATTTGAGTGTGGGTTATTGCAAGGGCAGAGGTGTTATCCACACAGCTCTGGACCTTCAGGGAAGTGAAGTTTGAGTAGAAAATGAAGTTAATTTTGTACATATAGTCATGCAGATAGAATTTTCTGTTGGATAATTCTTGGACAGAAAGGTTGATAAAAAGTTTCATCTGAAAAAACACAAGTTTCATCTCTACTTGGTTGTTCTTTATGTTTTCGAACTCTTTGCAGACTTCTAACTTCTCTCTCTGTGTATCCATTCTGCTTCCAAGTTCTTTCATCATCTTTAAGATCATTACTCTTAACTCTTTCACGGTAGATTGCCTAACTCCACTTCACTTAGTTCTTCTTCTGGGGTTTTATCTTGTTCCTTCATCTAGAACATGTTCTGCTGCCTCAATTTATCCAAGTTGCTATGTGAATTTTTATGTATGTGACAGATTAGTTATGTTTCTTGACGCCGGAGAAGTGGCCTTCTGTAGTTCATGTCCTATGCATCACAGCAGCGCACTCATCTTTTGTCACTCAAGCTATAATATTCTAGGGGTTTCCCCTAAGAAGGCTGCGTGGTCCTTCTGTTGTGACTGGCTGACTGAGTGGGCGATCTCATAGGCTTGGTTGGCTAGTTTGGTTGGCTGCCAGGCCCTGTCTTGTGTAAATGGGCTAGTTGCTGGTTGGTGGTGCCTAGGTGGCTGTCTGCAGAACTCAAAGGACTGCGGGGTAATACTTGCTCACTGGTGGGTGGAGTCGGGGTTCAGAAGACTCTGGGGCTATTACCTCTGCACTGCTGACTGCAGCCAGGTCATGGGGCTAGTGCTGGACTACCGGTAGACAGGGCTGGGTCCTGGAATCCACAGTGCCCATGCATCCGAGAGCTGGTGTCAGATTGCTGGTGTGTATGTGTGAGTTTCCAACACAGTTGGGTATGGGGTTTGGGGTAATCCAAAGCTTGTGTTGGCCTGCTGGTGGGCAGGGTCTGGCCTGCTGTGGAACTGTGGTCTTCTTGGGTCTGTTGTCTGCCCTCTGGTGGCTAGAGCTGGGTCCTGGGCCTCTGGTGAGGTAGGCAGGGCTGTGCACAGTGGTTCATCTAGGGGCAACCCTAGGATCCGGAGGCTGTGGGCTCAGGAAGTCTTTAGGCCTCCTGAGTGGGACTGAGAGTTCCAGAAAAACATCTACTTCTGTTTTATTGACTACGTTGAAGGCTTTGACTGTGTGGCCCACAACAAACTGTGGAAAATTCTTAAAGCGATGGGAATACCAGACAACCTTACCTGCCTCCTGAGAACTCTGTAGGCAGGTCAAGAGGCAACAGTTAGAACAGGACATGGAACAATGGACTGATTCCAAATTGGGAAAGGAGTACGTCAAGGCTGTATATTGTCACCCTAATTATTTAACTGATAGGCAGAGAACATCATGCAAAATGCTGGGCTGGAAGAAGCACAAGGTGGAGTCAAGATTTCCAGGAGAAATATCAATAACCTCAGATATGCAGATGACATGACCCTTATGGAAGAAATTGAAGAGGAGCTAAGAGCCAGCCTCTTGATGAAAGTGAAAAAGGAGAATGAAAAAGCGGGCTTAAAACTCAACATTCAAAAAATGAAGATCATGGCATCTGGTCCCATAACTTCATGGCAAATAGATGGGAACCAATGGAAACAGTGACAAACTTTATTTTCTTGGGCTCCCATATCATTTCAGATGGTGACTGCAGCCATGAAACTAAAAGATGCTTGCTCCTTGGAAGAAAAGCTATGACCAACCTAGACAGCATATTAAAAAGCAGAGATGTTACTTTGCCAACAAAGGTCCATCTAGTCAAAGCTATGGTTTTTCCAGTAGTCATGTATGGATGTGAGAGTTGGAGTATAAAGAAAGCTGAGCACGGAAGAATCGATGCTTTTGGACTGTGGTGTTGAAGAAGACTCTTGAGAGTCCCTTGGACCGCAAGGAAATCAAACCAGTCAATCTTAAAGGAAATCAGTCCTGAATATTCACTGGAGGACTGATGCTGAAAGCTGAAGCTCCAATACTTGGGCCACCTGATTCAAAGAACTGACTCATTAGAAAAGACCCTGATGCTGGGAAAGATGGAAGGCAGGAGGAGAAGGGGCTGACAGAGGATGAGATGGTTGGATGGCATCACCAACTGAATGGACATGAGTTTGAGCAAGCTCCGGGAGGTGGTGATGGACAGGGAAGCCTGGCGTGATGAAGTCCATGAAGCCCCAAAGAGTCGGACACAACTGAGTAACTGAACTGAACTGAGTGGGCCTGCGGCCCTGCTCCTTAGCTCTTTGGCCTGCGGCCCCAGCCCCAGCTGCTGCAGTTTTGGGCGGGGCGGGTCTGGGCGTAAAGAGTGAGCAGGAGGAGCCCCCACGCAGCGCCCGCGGGTACCGGCTTCGTGCGGCTTCCTGAGATAGCATGAGCTCCTGAATACTGTGGCCCCACAGGAGCTGCAGCCCCCTCCCCGCCACTCCAGGGGACTCTCCAAGGCCGGCAGGTAGGTCTGGCCCAGGATCTTATCAAAGGACGACTTTTCCGTGTGTCTCAGTGCGCTTGAAGACTGGGTGTGCCTTTAAGAGTAAAGTCTATTTCCCGCAGTCTGTTGGGGACTCCGGAAATTAAGCCCCACGGCCTGCAAAGCCAAACACTGCGGGGCTGGTTTCCCGGGTGCTGGACGCTCACCTGGGGAGCCTATGTGGGGCTCAGAACGCTGGTCCGGTGGGAGAAGCCCTGCACATAGTTATTCTCCAGGCAGTGGGTTGCCCATCCGGGGGGGTTTGGATTCCACTGTACCACGAGTCTGCCCCACCCACCCGTCTTTCTGTCTCCAGTAGATCGTTGGTAGAAGATCTTTTCTGCTGGGTTTCGGTCTTTTTCACAGGTGATTGTTCTGCAGAGAGTTGTGGTTCTGGTGTGCTCCTGAGAGGAGATGAACTCAGGGTCCTTTCTCCTCCGCCATCTTGTGTTGCTATCCTGACTGACTTTTTATCTGGCTGCGTTGGGTCTTAGTTGCAGCATGCTGGGTTTTGGCGTCACCTGGGATCTTTCATTGCAGCTCGTGGGCTCACTAGTTGTGGCGCGTGGGCTTTGGAGCTAGTGGAGGCGAGCTGTGGCAGGCGAGCTTAGCTGCTCCGTGGCGTGTGGGATCTTAGTTCCCGGACCAGGGGTCAAACCTGTGACTCCTGCATTGCAGG
Source organism: Cervus canadensis (assembly GCF_019320065.1). NCBI lineage: Eukaryota > Metazoa > Chordata > Mammalia > Artiodactyla > Cervidae > Cervus > Cervus canadensis. The sequence continues at coordinate 18,217,959 of NC_057390.1, read as the reverse complement.
GCGGATTCTTAACCACTGGACTGCCAGGGAAGTGCCTGCAGGTGGTCTCTTTGATGGAGCAAATTAACACAACCATGGGTATGTGGCATCTGATTACTGACCCGTCAAATGTGTTTTCCTATTAATCAGGAAGAATTACTAGAAGCAGTTCCCATGTATAATAACATTATACCATCAGGATATTGCCCTGGGGCTATGAATTCTCCTCTCTGTCATAATATGGTCCAAAAGGACCCAGAACATTTACCTATTCTGTGAGACATCACAGTGCTCTTTTATTTATTTATTAAATTAAAAAATAATTCATTTATTTTAATTGGAGGCTAATTACAATATTGTAATGGTTTTTGCCATACACTGACATGAATCAGTCATGGGTATACATGTGTCCCCCATCCTGAAGCCCCTCCCACTTCCCTCCCCATCCCATCCCTCAGGGTCATCCCAGTGCACCAGCCCTGAGTGTCCTGACTCATGCATTGAACTTGGACTGGTCAGCTGTTTCACTGGACTGGTCATCATGTATATGGTAATATACATGTTTCAATGCTATTCTCTCAAATCATCCCACCCTCACCTCCCACAGAGTCCAAAAGTTTGTTCTTTATATCTGTGCCTCTTTTGCTGTCTTGCATATAGGGTCATTGTTACCATCTTTCTAAATCCCATATATATGTGTTAATATCACAGTGCTCTTTTAAATTGATTACATCAATATTTTTTTCCATATCAACATCAATATTTTATGTCAACGTCATTTTATTTTGATAAATCCCATGTGAGGAGCTCCAAGTGGCAAGTACTCTGAAAGCTTTCCTAAGAGGTGTGAGGTCCTGGATTTAGGAGATAAACCCTTATAGATTCTTGGTAAACCTCCTTAAGGTTTGAGGGGCAGCACACTTTGCACTTGGAAATAGTGCTCCAATCATTTGCTGAGTAATGTTGTGTTTAAAATACTGTTAATTTTGAGAGAGACTCAGAAAGTACTCTGTAGCATATCTAGACTTATACAAGCAGTCTTGTGGCTTGGACCTGATGATATTGGTAAATCCCATAGGACTAGAGATTATCAGTGGGAGAGAAGAATGTTGCCATGAAGGTGAGGGTGGGATGTTTCAAAAGAACAGCATGTATACTATCTATGGTGAAACAGATTGCCAGCCCAGGTGGGATGCATGAGACAAGTGCTCGGGCCTGGTACACTGGGAAGACCCAGAGGAATCGGGTGGAGAGAGAGGTGGGAGGGGGGATCGGGATGGGGAATAAGTGTAAATCTATGGCTGATTCATATCAATGTATGACAAAACCCACTGAAATGTTGTGAAGTAATTAGCCTCCAACTAAAAAAAAAAAAAAAAAGTATTCCAGACATAAAAAAAATAAAATAAAAAAAAAATAAATAAAATAAAATTGTTAAGCATAAAAAAAAAAAAAAGAATGTTGCCATGGAGGGTGTGCTAAGTCACAATAGGAGAGCCTGGGAATAAATTCCTGGAGTAAGTATATGCCATCGACAGCAAAGAGCTAGATAGTATTTGAACATCAGATCCTGCCATGATACTACCCCAACAGACTTAATGTGATGGTTGCTCACTGCCCATCATAAACTAGATGCTGTCATATCCACCTAATTGGATCCATCGGTAATCTAACTTGGTGGGTCTTGAAGTAGTATATCTGGGAGTGGGCTTGAGCAGGTATAGAGGACACAGGTAAACTATAGGAGCAGATGCTCCAGTTCCCGTATCACCCATGGTAGTTGTGCCAGTACCCTGAGTTTTGCTCACACCTATGTCTTATGGGGTGGGCTGGGGTTTCTTATAACTATATAGCAGAGGAAGAAAGAAAATCCAAGCATTGTTCATGTATGGGTTGGTCTGGCCTATCTGTGAATGTCACTTGTGACTGCTGTGAATGTCTACGTCTGCTGTCGGTATGCTACAACCCCATTCGAAGGTAGCCCTGAAAGACGATGGAGAGGACACAACTTTGGATATTGTGCTTGGTAGTCCACTAAATAAAGTGGACTTTATGATGACTTAATGATAATATTGGATTTATGTTTTTAAAGCTTGTCAGTTAGATTTAAAATATACCGGACACATCTGTCTCAGTCCTTTTTGCCCTTGGTGGGTTAGGCCTGAGAATAAAAATTTGTATGTGTTTGGAGGAAGAAATAATTTATAATTTTTAACTTGTGTGGTGTCTTATGTTCATTTGTTATTTGTCTTCCTATAATGTTGTGGGGGGCATATACCACTGAGATTTAGATTAAACAAGTCAAATATACAGTACTTTGTGGAGTTTTATGTTTGGTGAATATTGGTCTGAATCAAATTCATATAAAGTATTTTGCAAAAACAGTAAAATAAATAACAACAAACTATAGAAACAAAAAGTTACCCAATACATTTGTAGTGAAGAGGAAAAGTTAAAATTTATATAATCTCCTGTTCCTTCTGCCTCTGTAACTCAGCTTGCGCCTTGCAAAGTCTGGATCTTGTAGGTCACATAGTCTCAGAAAGTGGGGACTCACAATACTAGGAACTGGAGCTTATCTCACTCACCCTTGTCCTGCTCTTTGCATTTGCCCTAGCCCCTGCAAACCTGCAGACCTGCTTAATCATGCCTGTCCGTGTATAAAAATTCTGTAACCCCTTTGTCTGGGGCTCAGAACTTGGAGTGTTAACTCCTCTGCGCTCACCAGCATAATAAACCTGAGTTCTCCAACTCTCCGAGTGTGGTGTTTGGTTTCTCGAGTACTGGTTTCTGCAACATTTCTGGAGGCCCCAGTGAGATTCCAACCATGCCAGCCCCTTGAGCCACCAGACTGGTGGCTCGGCCAGGCTGGAGTGAAGGAACCCCGGGATGAACAAGGAGAAGTGCCACCTGCCTGTATTCCGGGTTCTCTTTCCGACCCGTGTTCTGACTCTCCGGACAGCCAAGCCCCGACCAGACTCAATGGAGGGATGGGCCAATTCACCAGGAATGGCCACAGGATACCGTAAGGCCCTGAGGCTGGTCCCCAGTCAGGACCTACCCCAGCGGGTAGAAGAGGTCACCAAGATCACCTCCTTGGGCTCCCAGGAAGGGAGCATCAGATAGGGAGAACTGGGGACTTGGGAGAAGCAAGGCATTGTGACTGATAACCTCGTTGGAGCTCCCAGGAAGGGAGCAACAGTTAAGGAAACTGGGGACTCAGGAGAAGGGAGGCATTGTGATAGCCTCTGAATGATTATGAGTGTATGATTGCTGATTGAACAGAGTGAAAAAAAATTTTTTCTTTTTAAAAACTGTAAAACCAATTCTTTTTTGCATATGCAATTAAAAACAACTAGCTTGTTAAAAGGCTTGTCAAGGAAAAAGCTTGAAGTTAACCCTTTCCATGTCCTTGAAATACACAGCCAACTTTACCTGAGACCTCAGCCTTGGGCAAATTAGAATTTCAAGCAAAAAAAAAAAAAAAGGGGGGGGGGGTTCAAACTGTATGATCTCTGTCTGTCTGGATTTATGTCTGTCTCAGTGTATGTCTTTTTATTTTTTTCTGATAATATTGTTTAAGTTTTAAATTAATTCTAATTTAATTGGCCTAAAAAAGTAAAGACTTACAAATTAAACAATTCTAAATACAAGAAAAATTAACCTAAATAAATTTCAGGTTCATGTAAACTGGGAAACATTCAATATTAAATATCTAGTACTAATGTTTGTTTGCTAATCTAGTAAGGAAGTAGGATGTATGTTTTTAATAAAGATATAAAAAATAAAGTTACATCTTATAAAGGAAAAAGAAAGTAGGTCTGAATTACAGGTGGCTGTTATAGAAAGGGATTAAGAAGTTTGTGGAAAGTGGACCCTGAAAAAGACTTGTGCATGGTTAGGACTGACTAAATTTAAAATAAACTTAGTTAAGTTTACCTAGATGAGTTTAAAGTAAGCTGGTGCAATTTGGCCTTTCTCTCTATTAAGAGGACATACTTTCTTCAGATGCTGAACTGCTTTTAATAATAGATTTAAGTTTCTTTACCTCTTAATTAATCTGTTCTATATTTACCTTTGAAATCTTTTGTTAACTTTGGCTAAGTGGATAATTATTATTTCACAGTAACTTATATGATCCTACCTGACTGAGTGTTCTAAACCCTTTGACATTTATTGACAAAACTTCCTAAATAACTTGACATCTAGCTAACTTTGGGATGCTTCAGAAGGCCCCTGAGGCATCCCCAAAAGCTATTAAGCTACCTGGGTTCATTGGACATGTTAAGTTACATTAGAAGTAATGTTGAAGGGGTGATAAATCTTTTCAGGTTATACTGTAGGGTTGATGTTACTAATATAGATATCCTAGAATTATGTAAAATTCATATAGATTTGATATTCCCTGATAAAATATGGTCAATTATAATTTTAGTTGTATTAAAGTGTTATGACCAGGTTTCTTTGTCAGTTACAATAGAATCAGATTTTAAACATGCCTTCTATGGTTTTACTTTCATGCTTTTAGAAGAATACTAATTCTTCTAAATTTCTTCAAAATTTAGTTCTTCAGAATTTATGGAAAAGACTTTCTAAGATTAAGCAGATAAGCAACTTTTGTTATTAACAGTAAGTTGGTACCAGACTGGAATTTGGTCTTTTCCCTGTTTAGAGAACAAAATTTTCTTAGAATGCAGCTTTTGATAACAGATTATGAATTTCTTTGCCTTTAAGTGATTTGAATTGGTTTTTAAAATCTTTTTGTTACTTTGGTAAAGTAATAAACATTATTTAAGATTGTGGTACATGTAGACAAGTTCATTCTGCTTCAACAACAAAAAAATAACCCCTCACGGTTAGACTTTTGCTATCCCGATAAACTGAAAACATGGCATTAGTCTGCTCCTAAATTAGGAAATTAAAAATGGATAAGCAACAGCTGAAAATCAAAGAGCCAGGGCTATGGGAAATCCAAGATGGCCACTTGGCTTTTCCCAGCTCCCTGTTAGACCTCATTTTTATTTGATGGGTTAAAGCCTTCCCTGGCTACAGTGTTAATGCACTCACAATGAGTTCTCCAAAAAGAAAAAAAAATTAGGTTTCACTGAATATTAAGTTCTAGTTTTGTTAATTAAAGTCTGTGTTTACTAAGACTCACTTCTGATAGTTCCTTGTAATGTTATATTGCTAAAAGTTTTAATTAAGTTATTAAAAAGGACACCGTAAGATTGTTTCTCAAGCTTATCTCATTAACCAATCTTTGGATAAAGGTCAGATGTTCCATGATGTACAACCAGGAGATGACCACTTGGCTATAATCATTTAACTGAATCAGATGACCTGGGTTATACCGGGCTATACCCAATGAACACTCTTGACTTAAATCCTTGCTTGTGACCTTACTAATAATTGCTAGCTATATTATTTTCTATGTATCTTGTTTCAGAATATTATTTCTTACATTACCAAATGTGTGACTGAGCCTGTGATAAAATGCTGATATGCAGTTCCATATGAGATCAATAATTGTAATAATGTAACTCTAGGTATGGAAAGAAGCAACAAGAGGAAATATTTTCCTGGACCAAGAGGCTAGTAAGACAGGTATGGTCCAGAGACTTTTGCTTCTTACAAGGCCTGGTCTAGTGACAACACATTGAGTGGCCTATCAGTGGAATCTTTGTTAGACCCGGGAATGAGCCTTCTCAGCCCAGTGGGACACAATGACCATGTAATGCCCCCAAAACATGGTCAAATATGTGGCTATGAAGGGGCCCTGCTGACTGAAAGTTGGCCCTTGCCAGCTGCCTCTACAAAGATTAAATCATGACCACTACAAGATGCTGGCCTTCAACACCCCCTTGAAAGGAGTTCAGGATGGATACAAAAAATAAGGCACTCTGTGCTCTGGGAAAAAAAAATAAACAAACAAAACACAGGCCTTCAGATAGTCAGATGTTTTCAGGTAAAGATTTTTATGCATCCAAATTCTTGCATCTTCTCATACTTAGAGAAACACTAATGTCCCGAATCAATGTTTTCCTGGCTAGCCCCTCAGCAGCTTTCCTATGTCTATTAATCTTTGGGCCATATACCTTTAACTTTCTTGTTTGTTTCTCCAAGTAGTAGTACAACAAGAATAGCCCTGGCCAACACCCAGACAACACTAGAACAAGCTGCCTTTCATCCTGTGGACTCTCATCTCCCTCCGTAAATGCATCCTGAGGTCCTCGGGCTATTCTCCCTTTGAGATCTTTCATGGGAGACCACCCCAGTGATAAAAAAGGCTCAAGGGAGACCACCAGCAACTAACTGACCTAGAGATGTCCTGACACCTCCAGGCCCTGGAAAAGTCTTTTCCCATATTGCCTGAGAAACCTTAGAAAGGACACCCATTCCTTTGGGCAGTTGGGTTCATCCCTATCAGCCAGGAGACAAAGTATGGGTTAAAGACTGGAAAAAAGAACCACTTCAGCCAGTTTGGACATGTCCTCACATGGTCGTCCTGGCAACCCCTACTGCTGTTAAAGTTACAGGCGTCATCCCTTGGATCCACCACACCAGAGTCACGAAGGCAGTGGCTTCCTGTAATGAGGACACCTGGAAAGCAGTTTGGGACCCCCAAAATCCCCTCAAGGTCTGGTTCCAAAAACAACAGCCCTCACCCACGAAGGACGCTGAGCCCTGCTCGAGCCACTCTGGAAGCTGACTCGTCCACACACGGCAGAAGCTAGAGGATTCTTCAGCCTTGCTCCAGCCACACTCCAGCAGCTGGCTGGTCAACACACGGCGGAAGCTTGAGGATCCGGCTATCAAAACATCAACGGACTTTCACTGTCAGCCCTGGCCTCTGGCCCTGATTGGTATTATTCCTATGCTGTTCGCTACAGAACGAGCTTCGGTCACACCCCGGGACTGGGATTTGGGTCAGAAGCTGCGGTTAGCTGTGTTATCTCACTGTAGTGGGAAGCCTCATTCTTATTAGATGTCTCTTATGATCGATTCTCCCTGCTAACTAAATCACTCCCCATATAGCTGACCCTTCTTCATGATGGTCTCAGTTGCTGTAGCCGTGACGACCCAAAGACGGGGAGAAAACCTTTTGCTCGAGTTCAGTTACCTGTTATGTGCAGGCGGCTTTGCAGCCTTTTGGTGCCCTTGCTGTAACAGATGGTGCCCTTGCTGTAACAGATGGTGCTGTTCCTTATCCATCAAGCCCCTGTCAACATTACAGTCAACCCTTAAAATCGCTTACTTAACCATCAGCTAGAACAATGTGTAGACAGCCAATCCTATAGGCCAATCACCTACTGCCTTCATAAGCATGCGATGTATATCCAGGGGCCTGGGAGCCAAAAATGTCTTCCAGTCATGCCCCCTGCTGCTGCCACCCTTCCCCACCAGAGGATCCAAACCCCGGGTGGTATCCCGACACCATGGCATTGCCATCGTGCCCCTGTGCCTCCGTCTACCCCAAATGCCACGGAGATGTTACAGCCAGAATAGGTGTCTGTCTGCCAAATAAATGGAAAAACCTACTGGACAGGGACGGTAATGCAGACAAATGAAATCAAGGACCAACTTTGCCCTAAAAAATCAGGCTCTGCCTGTTGGCAGTGTGACCCAGGTTATAGAGTTAACTCCCCCTTAGACCCTCATCTGTACCAGGCTCTCAACACAACTCATCCCCTTGTTAAAGACACCAACCCCCAGCTGGCCAGGGATTGCTGGCTCTGCTTATCCTTGGGAGCTCCATGCTTCTTAGCTACACCAGTACCATTAAATAATGCAACAGCCATGGGAACTCCTATAGATCCACCCTTACAAGGGCCAGTCTTAAGGATATTTTGAGTTAACTCAAAAGGCTCCAGAATGCTTTACAAATGATGGAGGAACTGAACCTTAGGCAATTTAGCCAGGGATGAATGTAATCAAACTTTAAATGGTGAGTGGCCCACTCATCCTCCCACAAACACAATATGGTGCTGTCCGCATCAAGGCCTTTTCTTTGTCTGTGGGACAGATGCTTACTTATGTCTACCAGTCAATGGGATGGGTATCCACACCTTAGTTTTCCTCACTCCCTGATGAATACTGTCCCTAACAGCCAGACTCTCACTGTACCGCTGACAACACATACACAGTCAAAAAGAGCCATCCAGTTTATACCTCAACTAGCTGGTCTGGGAATTATGGCTGAGATAGGTATGGGAATAGAAGGAATTGCTTCATCAACCACCTTCTACCATACATTATCCAAGGACTTCACAGACGACATTGAGAGAGTAGCCAAATCTTTAGCGGCCTTACAGGACCAACTAGATTCCCTAGCTGAGGTGGTTTTACAGAATAGGAGAGGGCTAGACTTACTGACAGCTGAAAAGAGAGGACTCTGCCTCTTCTTGAATGAAGAATGCTGCTTTTATGTAAACCAATCAGAAATAGTCAGGGACATGGCCCAACAGGTAGGGGAACAAATCATAAAAAGGAGAGAAGAACTAGCTAATTCCTGGGATAATTGGAACAATATCTGGATCTGGGCATCGTGGTTTCTCCCTTTAGCAGGTCCTCTCTTCATGGTCTTCATGGCACTCTTGTTTGGCCTTTGTATCCTCAATGCAATTACCCAGTTCATAACCTCTCAGATTGAATCCATAAAGTTACAAATGGTAATAGCTCATTATAGCCCCCTAAACGATGGGGAGCTCTGACTGTCCTACCAAAACATGAGATGATGTTTTCTACAATGCGTGATAGAAGCATCAACAGGGGGCGATGAAGAGGAAAAATTAAAATTTTACATAACCTCCTCCTCCTTCTGCCTCTGTAACTCAGCTTGCTCCTTGCAAAGTCTGGATCGTGTAGGTTACATAGTCTCAGAAAGTGGAGACTTACAATACTGGGAACTGGAGCTTATCTCACTCACCCTGAGAGCGGGTCTGCACTCCCAAGGGTGCAAATGCAAGGATGCTCTTTTTATTTGCCCAGCCCCTGAAAACCCGCAAACCCGCTTAATCATGCCTGTCCATGTATAAAAACTGTAACCCCTTTGTTTTGGGCTCAGAGTTTGGTGTGTTAACTTCTCTGGGCCTGCCAGCATAATAAACCTGAGTTCTCCAGTTCTCTGAGTGTGGTGTTTGGTTGCTTGATTACTGGTTTCTGCAACAGTAGTTGAGAAATAATTTGTGCACCAAGTTAAAGAAACAAGCTTAATATTATATGAGTTTGCTAGTCTTTCAACAGCAACAGCTATGTTTACTTTGAAATCTATGAAATTAGTCAATCGCTAATTAAAGAAAGCTCATTACCAAGCAAATACAAAAAAAAAAAGTCATTCACCTTTGAAAGATGGCATTTTCATTACGGAAACAGCAGAAAAGGACTTAGGAAACTAATGAAAGCGCATAAAATGCAAATTACTGCAGCTAATTGTTGTGTCTTCAAACATTTCCTGAATTATTAATTTACAAAGGAGTAAATCTCTTCCTTTATATAAGATAAAGAAATGATATCCTTCCCTCATGATTAGCTTTAACATTATACTGTTTTATTCTTCTTTAGTGTAGTTGTATCAAAATTTTGTTGAGAGAACAAATAATAAGAATCAAAGAATTCCAATTTTCTTCTAAGTTCTAAACTCTTCTGTTAAAAACCTAGCTAAATATTAACAGCAAGCTATATAAAAGAACCAAACTGAACGCACACATAATAGTCAGTAAATTCTAAGAGAGAACATCACTTCTGCTTTGTTCACTGTGTCATACCAAGCATTTTCAACGTCTGGCACAGAGCCACTAACAGAGCTCTTATCAAGGTAATCAACAATTGCAAATCCATGATAAGACCTCCTCTTACTTAACATTTGACACAATTGACCATTCTCTTCTTGAAATACCTTTGTTTGGCTTCTGGGATAATCACTTATTTTCTTCCTATTTCACTAGATCTCTCTTTGTAATTTATTGGCTTCCTTGCCACTTTTCCACATTGCGGGGCCCCAGGTGTCACTCCCTCATCCTCCTATTGGGTGATACATCTAATCTCATGCTTTTAAATATCATCTAGATTGTAAGACACTAGATCTGATCTTTTCCCTGAGTCTAGGCTTGTATATCTAACTGTGGAGTCAACATTGCTTCTCAGATATTTGGGATTTCAAATCAGCATGCAACGTTGTGAATGGATCTCAAAAGCATTGTGCTAAGTGGAAGATGTCAGAAGCAAAAGGCTGCACACTGTATACTGTGTGATTTCATTTATATGACAGAATTATGATGATTCCCAGGGGCTTGTGGTGGGGAATGGGGTTGACTACAAGGTAACCTTATGGAGTGATGGAACTCTTTTATATCTTAATGATGTTGGTAGGGTGATGGCTATATGATTATACACTTCTGACAAATTTATTGAATTACATCCTTAAAATGAGCAAATTTTTTCACACAAATTGTTTGAATTAATTATTCTTCAATACATCTGATTTTAAAAACTGCCCAAATGTCTTCTCATTACAATTAAGATAAAATCAAAATATTTATTCTTGTTTCAATCACATCAGTTTTTGTTCCTCAAAATGACTAAATTCACTCCCATTTCTGTGCTTTAACTCTTCTGTTTGCCTGGATATTTCTTTCTTTGGGTATTTGAATGGCTACATTTATTTCAGTAGCCAGTCTTTCTTTGGTTTGCTAAATAAGTCTTCTCTCTCCTTTAAGTCAAACTCTGTCCATCCCATTACCCCATTTTAAGCGCTTAGCACCAGTCTTACTTACTTACATATTTATTTGCTTCCTTGTTTATTTTCCCTCTCTCGTCAGTGGTCTGCAACTGTCTGGAAGAAAAGGAAATTATCAACTGGATTCACTGTTGAATATCCCAAGATAAGGCCCCGTATGTGGCATATTGTCAGCATTGAGTACAGTCTGTTAAATGAATGAATAAATAAATGAATGAATAGCAGGAACTTAATAAATGTTTGTTGACTTGCTGACTGACTGAAACTTAAACCACAATTATAAACACTGGCACTTTATATTTAACTAAAGTGTCATAGTACAAAGAATGTGGGTCAGTAATGCTAATGAAGTGTGTACATGAAACCTACACACCCATCAGTGGGCATTTATTGAAGCCTTTCCATGTGAATGACACTGAGCTACAGGTGGCACTTACTTATTTTGAAGAAAACATTCTGTCAATTGTTGTGTCCACTCAATTGTTTAAACTTTCTCAAGTGAATAATTTTCAGGGAAAATCTTGGTTCAAAATTCTGCAAAAAACCTGTGGAAAGTGTGGACATTAGTTATTTTAGTTCTGTTTTTGCATGAAGTTTTGCTCTTAATCCAGTCATTAGGAGGGTTTCATGGATACTGTTGCTAGATTTGAGAAATTCTGAAACCAAGGGTTATTTTTTCTAATAAATCACACTTGGTATGGTGAAGAAACACTCTTTGTTTTTGTAAGTAGGTACATTATAAAAATGTAGCCAACTCTATTTTGAGGAACATAAAGATAGCTGGACTTATGAGTAACTAGGCTGTAAGTGATCACACAACTGGCACTTAGCTGATCATTTTGATGAAGCTTATTGAAGTACATCACAAATAAATCTGAACATATGTGTTTTGTGTATAAACAAATTTGAACTCAGAGTAGAATGCCTTGTGCTAGTCTGAATGAATAGTACTCAGAGATAGAGCAGTGAAACCACCAATAAGAAACACGTCCATGCACACACAGTGGAAAACAGAACTCTTCTTTAATATAGCTGTGGTCTAGTCTTAATTCGTGGAACTTATGTTAATTTATTTTTTGGTTTTGTTTTTGATAGACATATTGGTCCAAATGAATCAAGAGGACAAAGCCTCTTCCTGGAATTTAGGGTTGCTGCTGCCCTGAACCCAATGACTCATTGCAGCAACATCACTCCTTCCTGGCAGAGGATGAGGTTGAAGCAGGTGAGGATAGAGTGGAGGTGGGGAAGGAGTTCAGCGATGCTGATTGTCATTGCTACTCCAGATCCTCCAACTCTCCTTTTTCTAAGAAGTGAATCATTCATACTTGGTGATAGAGACACTGGGTTCCTGGTAATCATGTCTTCTGAAGTAGCACTGGTTGTCAAGGAAAGTAACAATTCAGCAATTTCATGTATTAGATGATGGTATGTCAGGGAGAGACTTAAAAGTGTCAAATCCTGATCCTAAATGCTTTGCTGTAATTCATATTATACTGTTTTCCTTAGAGTCCAGGTTTAGCTTCACTCAGTAGCATCTGAAGAAGAACAAGTACCTGATTTCATTTAATAATTAACATGCGATTATGTGAAATTGGTAAAGCTATGGTATTTTCCCTTTGCTTTTAAAGACAAAATAGCATGTACTCCATACACAGCGTGTCTACATACTTTATGTTGAACCCTCCGGGTAAATGTTAAAGATCTTTTGATGCCCAGTGCCCTCAGATCTAAAAATTGTGGTGAAAGAATAGTACTTTTGCTACCTTGCAACACAACCATCTCTTGCCTCCTGAACTCATAATTATCAAAATACAAGTTTAAAAAATAGTGAAAGCCCCTGTCACTATTTTTTACAGCCCTGTTCCCTGAGAAAACCAACCAAACACTGACTTTTTAAGGCCTCCTTTCTAGAGCTGACATTATTTATCCATTTTGATTCATGACCTTGACTGAAGGAGTTTCTTTAACTCTGGACACATAAACATAGCATTATTTGAAAATAATTGAAATGACTCTACAGAGTGAGAATCATGAAAGTGTCCTATATTCATTTTTTTTTTTTTTAGAGAAGAACTAGAACAACAAAAGAAAGAAATAGTAAAAATAGATGCTACTTGAACTGCCAGAGCATGGACTTTTAAAATAATCTCAGGAATTCCCTGGTGGTCCAGTGGTTAGGACTACCCACTTTTGTTGCTGAGGGCCTGGGTTCAATCCCTGGTCCGGGAACAAAAGATCCTGTGAGTTGCTTGGTGTGGCCATTTTCACAACGTGTCAAGTAAGTACAACTGAGATTCAGAGTGGTTAGTTTCCTGTTTCCAGGATCAAATATGCAGAAAATACCAGGATCTGAGACAAGTATTTGCTCAGTTTATTCTACCCCCGCTTCACTTTATATGTATGATGTACAAATGATATTGTTGCAATTATATTTTCATCTCTTTTGAGGTTCAAATTTGGGTTCAAATTTGTGTCTTTGTTTTAGGTAACCTTAAGGATTGTCTTCATTGTCTTATTTCATGGGGCTCTCCTTTCCCTATATCAGGGCCCTCATTTCTAACTGCAAACAAATGACCACTCTCTAGGTCTGGAATATCTTGAAATTTCACAATGTAAATATACTGCTTACTAACCTGTTGAAGGGATGCCGTTTTTCCTTTCCTATGCTTTCTTCCTGTTATCTCCTGGCCTCCAGCACTTATCACTCTGCTAGTGACTTCTTTTTGGGTTTCAAGATCCTAAAGATCTCTCTCTGTATCTGAGCTCCCTGGTGGCTGTCCTCGAGTTCCTTCTGGTCAACATTGTGCCTGCCTGGGGTGGGGTTGGGGAGGATGTGATGAGGGGAGAGGATCTCCTAGGTTGGACCAAAGCTGAAAATAAATGGTTGCCATCACAACACTTGTGGAATGCAGCTAAAATCTTTGTTTGCATATAGCAACTTTTGTTTCTGTGCTTCAATCATTTTATGTTCATGGATTGTGAAAGCCCCATGGACAGAAGCGCCTGATGGGCTACAGTCCTTGGGGTCGGAAAGAGTTGGACACAACTGAGTGACTAACATACATGCTTTTCATTCATTTAATGTCCACGAATTGTGTGAGCTACACAATGAATGTAGATTTTAAAACAATGCAGACCATCCAAACTGGATTGTCTATAATGTTTTGATTAAAGATATTTCTGTTACTATTTCTGCATTTTTCCTAACATTGATAAAAATTAAAACCTGAAGCACATAGCATAATGAAAATAAATACCTCAGGCATCATCTAAATAATCAAGATTAAATTCACGCTGCCACCGTGTATTTTACTTTTATTTTACTTTTCTGAAAGTCAATTCCCCTTGAAAGACACTTCTGATAAATTTCCTCAGATATTTTACTAATCCTAATTCAATGTAACAAATATTTTTAGACTATCTATTATTTGCTTTATTCTAAGCTAGAAACTGGCCTTATGAAGTAAGTATAAGAGTTTCTCCACTCAAGGAGTTTGCAGTCTAATTAGAATATCTTAATAAATAGGTGTTTGTGTGTATGTGTGTTTGTACATGAGACAATCAGATAAATATAGCATAGTATATGGTTGTGCTTTAAAATATGGTGTTTAGATGACAAATATGATAGAAAGTCACAGTATTGAAAGCATTTTGAGAGTTTCTTCAATGTGCTAGCCATTCTAATCTCCTCAGCTGTGAAGTTTTGACTCAATTTGGAAAAAAATAATATCCTCAACAAAACAATTTTAAACCTGTGGCTTTTTGGTATCCTCTGTTATTACTTTTCTCTCCATGTAATAAAGGGGCAATGTGTTCCTTTATCCTCTTCTTACTCTGGAGTCACTGAGCCATTTTTTTAACTGTCTTTTTTGTCTTCCTGCCAGTTGCATCTCATTTCTTATTCTGGTTTTCCTGACTGTTCCAAAAGGCTGACCTAAAGTCAAATTATTTAATTTCCTGGGAAAAAAAATAGTTTCTTTCTTATTCTTGTCACTTTGTTCTTCATCTTTAGGTTTAAAGCTTAATTCACCAATGGGTATATTTTTATCAAGTCCCCATTTAAGGATGATGTAAGGTGACACATACCTCTTTTCTTCAAAAACATTTTTTACAATTTTAGAATTTCAAGTTGACAACATTTGTGTGTAACATATTTCTAAAAGAAAATCCATAGGGAAATTTGACATAAATCTACAAATATAATATTTAGAATGTTAACTGTAATAAAACCCAAAACTACATCTTTAGATGAAAACTTTTTTTTTGATGAAATCATAAAACCCCATCTTATGCTATATTTAATACTTTTGTAAAGAGTAAACTTTGGAGAAATAATCTAAAAATGTGTCTAGCTAGAATAATGGGAAAGTGTGGTACATCATGAATCAATATAAATTTATTTTTGAGGAAAGCAAAATGACCATGATGGACAATGAAATGTTTCAAGCACTATAAAATGTATTGAGTTCCAAAAACCAGACAATTTTGTATAAAATAACTTTAGAATTGGTTTTCCCCTGGATAATAAACAATGGTGAAATGTACTAAAAATACAGAAAAACATATTTTTGAGAAGCATATTAAATCAGAGAAATGATATTGTCATAATTGATTGCATAAAGACTCCCAGAAAAGCAAACTTGATGTAACCAGTCTGAAGCTTAAAATGGGGAAACCAGCTATCAGGGGTCAATGAGAAACAACTTAAAAATGGCATCAAAAAGTTTGGAAAAAAATCTCTAAATAAGACTAAAAACAACCCCCATAACACACTGGCATATATGATTAAGAGGGGGTTTTACAGTGTTTACTCTGTTCGTTCTGGTAATGTGGCTACATTGGTCCATGAATTCTCCAAGAATCTGTTCAAAGTGACTCCTCCTAGAAGCTTCTACCTCTCTCGAGGCTTGAACTTTTACTCTAATTTAGATTTTCTTGGTCTTGACATTTTTATTGATATGTTAATATTTTGATTTTATTTCATATCTTTTTTATGAATAAATTTTAACATGTATATGCATAAGATATGATGATGAATGGATTATAGCCTTAAGGTCTCAATGATCAGATCTCTCTAATGCCATTCAAGTTTTTCCTTGTCTAGAAAAATAACCTAATTGATAATTGTAAATTTAAAAACAATGAATAATTATACCCAAGCTATTCTTTTAGAATATGATTTAAAATATAAAACAAACTTACAAGCTAATTCTTATCAATTAATCTAAGGGTTTAAGGTAATAATTTTGAAGGTAGGTTAAATGATTTATCTGGAATCTTTTACACTTGTTTGAGTGGTGGCTCTTCTAGACATTAATTTTGTGATATCAGCTACTTTATTTAACCTATGCCTCTTTTTTATCTGAAAATGTGAAAATTAATGGTGCCCATCTTGTAGGATTGTTTTGAGGATTAAATGAATTAAGATTTTTAAAGTATTTGGAATAGTAAGCAAGTATTTAAACATTATTTGTGTATTATTACTCATCTCCCAAAGCAGTAACTATCTCTCCAGCTATGTCAAATATGTTATTAAAACCTATCCATTATCCATTGCTTTAGATTTCAGTTACTGAATTTTTCTTTTATTGAAATTTATTTATTTTAAAATCTCGTTGTTTATTTCTTTTGCTTTTTGTTCGTACTTTCAAAACAAAAAATTTCCTTAGATATATTAAGCACAATTACTTTATATTCTATGCTGTTTAAAAGCCTCAAGTCTGATACCACTTGAATTTAAATTCTTGGCTTGAGGAGTTTTGGATTATCCAGGAAGAATGGATTTAGGCTAGGAACTCATACAAAGGCTGATTTTGGTTGAGAATTTTCCAGGAAATTTTTCTTTGTTCTTCTTCACCCAATGCCAAGGTTCACGATGGGTGATTTAACTTGCTATTGTTTGGAGCCATGAGTGGGAACAGACAGACATTTCTACTTCACTCTTTTTCTGAGGTCTGAAGGCTCTTCTTTATACAAGTGTCTCTCCATCTTTTGGTGAACTTCAGTCTCAGCTCTCTTAAAGTCCTTGAAAAAAAAAAAAAAAACAAAAAAACTCAAGTGCGCCTGTATTCAGTAAATGCCCGTTGAGATTAAATTGGCTTTATCTTATTTTTTCCCTCCCAGTTCTTGAACTTATCCTTAAATTTCTTTCTTTTCTTTCTTTTTTTTTAAAGTGGGGTTCAGAACATTGAGCATGAAACGTATCCTCTTAAGTTTTAAAGTTTACAGTATGTTATTGTTGGTTATAGGCCCTCTATTGTGGAGCAGCTTGCTAGAACTGATTCATCTTGCACAAGTGAAACTTTATACCTGTTGAACAGCTGTTTCCCATCCCCCCACCCCTTTCCGTGGCAACTCACCATTCTATTCTCTGCTTCCGAGAATCTGACTCTTTGTTAAGTGAAATCATGTAGTATTTATCCTTATATGATTGGCTTTTTTCATTTTTTTCACTATAATGTCTTCCAGGGTTAGCTAAGTTGTTCTGTGTGGAAGAATTTCCTCCTTTTAAAGGCTGAATAATATTCCATTGTATAAATATACCACAGTTTCTTTCTCCTCTTACCAATTGTCAGACATTTAGGATATTTCCTATCTGCTTTATTGACTATGCCAAAGCCTTTGACTGTGTGGATCACAATAAACTGTGGATAATTCTGAAAGAGATGGGAATACCAGACCACCTGACCTGCCTCTTGAGAAACCTGTATGCAGGTCAGGAAGCAACAGTTAGAACTGGACATGGAACAACAGACTGGTTCCAAATAGGAAAAGGAGTACGTCAAGGCTGTATATTTCACCCTGATTATTTAACTTATATGCAGAGTAGATCATGAGAAATGCTGGGCTGGAGGAAGCACAAGCTGGACTCAAGATTGCTGGGAGAAATATCAATCAGCTCAGATATGCAGATGACACCACCCTTATGGCAGAAAGTGAAGAAGAACTAAAGAGGCTCTTGATGAAAGCGAAAGAGCAGAGTGGAAAAGTTGGCTTAAAGCTCAACATTCAGAAAACTAAGATCATGGCATCTGGTCCCATCACTTCATGGCAAATAGATGGGGAAACAGTGGAAACAGTGACAGACTTTATTTTTTTGGGCTCCAAAATCACTGCAGATGGTGACTGCAGCCAAGAAATTAAAAGATGTTTACTCCTTGGAAGGAAAGTTATAACCAACATAGACAGCATATTAAAAAGCAGAGACATTACTTTGTCAACAAAGGTCCATCTAGTTAAGGCTATGGTTTTTCCAGTGGTCATGTATGGATGTGAGAGTTGGACTATAAAGAAAGCTGAGTGCAGAAGAATTGATGCTTTTGAACTGTGGTGTTGGAGAAGACTCTTGAGAGTCCCTTGGACTGCAAGGAGATCCAACCAGTCCATCCTAAAGGAGATCAGTCCTGGGTGTTCATTGGAAGGACTGATGTTGAAGCTGAAACTCCAATACTCTGGCCACCTGATGTGAAGAGCTGACTCATTTGAAAAGACTCTGATGCTGGGAAAGATTGAGGGCAGGAGGAGAAGGGGATGACAGAGGATGAGATGGTTGGATGGCATCACCGACTCAATGAACATGACTTTGGGTAAACTCCGGGATTTGGAGATGGACAGGGAGGCTTGGTGTGCTACAGTTCATGGGGTCGTAACGAGTCGGACACGACTGAGTGACTGAACTGAACTGAACTATCTTGGCTGTTGTGAATACGCTACCATAAACATGAGAGTGCAGGTTATCTTTTGAAAGTACTTATTTCAGTTCTTGTGAATATACACCCAGAGGTGGAATTTCTGACTCATGTGTTAGTTCTCTTTTTAACTTTTTGAGGAACCTCCATACTCTTTTTTAATAGTGGCTGTACCATTTCATACTGTTCATACTGTTCATGGGGTTCTCAAGGCAAGAATACTGGAGTGGTTTGCCATTCCTTCTCCAGCGGACCACAGTCTGTCAGAGCTCTCCACCATGACCCGTCCGTCTTGGGTGGCCCCACACGCATGACTTAGTCTCACTGAGTTAGACAAGACTGTGGTCCTGTGATCAGATTGGCTAGTTTTCTGTGATTACGGTTTCAGTGTGTCTGCCCTCTGATGCCCTCTCGCAACAACTACCGTCTTACTTGAGTTTCTCTTACCTTGGACACGGGGTATCTCTTCACGGCTGCTCCAGCAAAGCGTAGCCATTGCTCCTTACCTTGGATGAGGGGTATCTCCCCATGGCCGCCCCTCCTGACCTTGAACGTGGAGTAGTTCATCTCGGCCTTCCTGTGCCCGCGCAGCTGCCGCTCTTTGGACGTGGCTTGCTCCTCTTGAGCATGTTGTTTTATGTTGTCTCATGTTGTTTCATGAACAGTATGAAAAGGCAAAATGATAGGATACTGAAAGAGGACCTCCCCAGGTTGGAAGGTGCCCAATATGCTACTGGAGATCAGTGGAGAAATAACTCCAGAAAGAGTGAAGGGATGGACCCAAAGCAAAAACAATACCCAGTTGTGGATGTGACTGGTGATAGAAGCAAGGTCCGATGCTGTAAAGAGCAATATTGCATAGGAACCTGGAATGTTAGGTCCATGAATCAATTAGCAAACTGGAAGTGGTCAAACAGGAGAAGGCAAGAGTGAATGTCGGCATTCTAGGAATCAGCAAACTAAAATGGCAGGAATGGGTGAATTTAAATCAGATGACCATTATATCTACTACTGAGGGCAGGAATCCCTTAGAAGAAATGGAGTAGCCATCATGGTCAACAAAAGAGTTTGAAATGCGGTCCTTGGATGCAATCTCAAAAATAACAGAATGATCTCTGTTCATTTCCAAGGCAAGTCATTCAATATCACAGTAATCCAAGTCTATGCCCCAACCAGTAACGCTGAAGAAGCTGAAGTTGTACGGGTCTATGAAGACCTATAAGACCTTTTAGAACTAAATGACACATAAAACATTTTATCTTTCTACATTATAATTTCCCTTCTGTAGTTTTCTGTCCTTATTAAAAAAAAAGAAATTTGGTTATAGTAAATGTGGTATAATGCCATTTTACTGCACCAGGAAACTCAGTTTATTCTATGAGACTATGAATTTTATGTACTTCCCATTGTGTGTATAACGATCCCCCGGAGTTTCAGCTTCTTATTTGAGTAATCTGTATTCTCTCTCACCCCATCCTCTAAAATCTTGCTCACTTTACTGTAAGAAGTGTTAAATTATTTCTTTGATCCAAAACTGATTTACCTGGGTAATCATCCCATCACTCCACTGGGGTTAATGAGTATAAAGAGTATGGTGATACTTAAAAAGGAACCTGAAATGATAAACAGGTTATGACTAAGACGGAAAAACTGAAACACAATTACTTAAGTGTAGATGACTTAGGCAGAGGGGAAAAGCCAATTATCTTATGTTGAAAGATTTTAGTCAATAATATAAAAGTTTATCTATTTGCATAATCTTTTTGCATCAGTGTAGGATTGTTTATCTTTCTGTATGGCCCATATGGATAAATTGTAAGTTGTACTTCCTATAGTGAAGGAAGGATAGTGGCACCATAAGATATCCTTTCCTCTTCAAGTAAACATACTCGTTTATGACTTTTTAAAAGGTAAGAAGATTACTTATATTATTTTGTATTTTGATTTTTATTTACATATGTTCTTATGTTTCCATCTCATTATATTTTCCTCGAGAAACTCAAGGTGGTGTTGGTTTACAGGAATATTGAAATTATCATCGAGAAGATGTGAGTACCCATTGATTCTTGATCTGGACCCAGGTAACTGGGAGCTCTCTACCTCCTATCCTTAGAATCC
The DNA here is from genome assembly GCF_019320065.1 of Cervus canadensis. Taxonomy (NCBI): domain Eukaryota; kingdom Metazoa; phylum Chordata; class Mammalia; order Artiodactyla; family Cervidae; genus Cervus; species Cervus canadensis. Next base: position 18,197,439 of record NC_057390.1, on the reverse strand, counting down.
ACTTTTTTCCTGCAGTGGGAATTGTTTTCAAGGATGCAGCCTTGAGAGTACTGTATTGTTGAGATTGTCTGAACAGTATATGTGACTGAGCCCAGTTAAGGCCTCTAACCTTTGAGATTCTGGTGGGCAGGTTCAATGATCTACTCATCTTGCTGTCTCCCAAGACAAGCCTCCTATGTAAATTCCCTTGTTTATTAATACTGCCATCTACCAATCTGAAGTGCTCTGTCTTTTTCATCTCTCCTTGCCCTCCTTGTATGGGGGCTAGTTTCAGATTTCACCTGCAAGACTGTCCAGGTTTGTGAATCAACAAAGAGATAAAAAATGTCTTGAGGTTTAGAAAAATAGAACAGTGAAAGTCTCATTTATGTGTTTTAAGCCATTTGAGATTTTTTTCCCCTAAATTATAGCAACTCTTAATTGGACACATATGATATATTGTCATACAGCTGAATAACAAAGAAAAAAGGAAAACACTAGCTAGGATTACTTTGCTACTCTCATTTTATCTTGGGGTACCATCTGAATATTTTCAAATGCCAGATTTAAATAAGTCATATTTCATATGTTTCTCTCACTCTCCTATTTTTCATTCATTGTTGTTGCAGGGATATTTTGAATCAATATTCTCTTAGTTTTTTAAAATTATTCCTTGAGTTATAAGCAGTGCTTGGACTAGGAGAAATTTATAAACTCTCCTATGTTGTGCATTTCATAGGTACTGAGGAAAGGAGATTCAGTATATATCTTTCTTACAGATCATGCTTTACATCTACTGTTCATTCAGTTATTCATTTATCAACATTTGTTGAATATCTGTGATGTTTATAGGAAGGGGTAAAGAGCAAAGAAATGCAAACCTTGCCCTTGTAGCAAAACCAAGCAAAACCTTGTATGCAAACCAGTTATTACAATAGAGAGTGATTAGTATATTGGCGTGGAATGGAATACCGGGCAACAGTGTGTGAGCCTTGCAGGGTTTGAGGAGACAAGTCAGGTGAGTGTCCTGTGGGAAGCGTGGAACAAAGAGATAGGGTATTTCAGTTAGGAAGAATCGTGCACAGGTGCGGAAGAGATAAGCTCCTTGGGGATAATGTGTGGGCTTCCCCTGGCTAAAACTTCAGATGCCTCTGAGGGGTGGCAGGTAAAACCAGAGAGAAATATAGCAGCCAAAGAAAGTTCAAAGGTGATGGGAAGCAATGTGCGTGTGTGCTAAGTCACTTCAGTCGTGTCTGACTCTTGGTGATTCTGTGGACTGTAGCCCACCAGGCTCCTCTATCCATGGGGATTTTCCAGGCAAGAATACTGGAGTAGGTTGCCATTTCCTCCTTCAGGAGATCTTCCTGACCCAGGGATAAAACCCATGTCTCTTATGTCTTTCTGTTCTATCCATTAAAAACCATTATTAACCTTTTTTTAATTTTGTGAAATCTCTCCCAAGCAATTGTCTACCTTAGAAGTCATCAAAAGTCAGACTTGTGCAGCTTTGAATCTTCCTGATCAACAACCAGTTCTCCATTTCACTTTGTAATGGCTATGCTATGTCTAAATCTGATAACTATTTCTTTAAAGTTGATAAGCCAAATACAGTTCCTTTTCTTCCATCTTAAATACCAGGGACTGCTGTTGTGAATTGATGAACCCCTGTTATTTGTGAAATTACCTCTATTGTTACCATCTGACAAATTACTAACCGATACACATCACAAAAATGCCAGGCACTTCGGCTCGTTTAACTGCTTTTCTTCCTTCCCCCCATGATTACTGTCATTTTTTTTTTCTTAGCTCTGTGTTAAATCACCAGCTAATTATGCATCATCACAGCAACTCATAACAAGTTGAGCATGTCTCCCTCCTAAATTCTAAAAGCAACTCTGTTGAGCCAGGCTCACAATGAGAGTGTTGTCACTTTTCTTGACCTTGCTTTACCCTCTGGGGCTTTGGGATTTTTGAGTTTTGTGATTATGGTGGGAACCTGCTCAGAAAGTGGTGTGCTTTGGAAAAGTGTGTTGGTCATTTGGGTAAGGAGAAGAATAGGGAACAAAGTCAAAAGCATCTCCCAGCTGTTTCACTGCCAACTTCAGATGACTTTACCTGTTTTCTTATTTCTAATGTATCTTTTAATAAAAAAGCATTGACTGATGGAAAGCTGGAGGTTGAATCGTGAGTCTTTAGCTAAATATGATAATTTTTTAAATAAATGCTTAGTAGAGCTACAGGCTTCCCAGGTGGCTCAGTGGTGAAGAATCTACCTGCAGTGAAGGAGATACAGGTTTGATCCCTGGTCAGGAAGATCCCCTGGAGGAGGAAATGGCAACCAACTCCAGTATTCTTGCCTGAAAAATCCCATGGACAGAGGATGGGTTACAGTCCACGGGGTGGCAAAGAGTCGGACATGACCTAGCACAAGCACGAGTAGAATTACAGGTTAATCAATCTGTTTTCTCATCTATTAAATTAGCGTAATCCTTCCTATCTCACAGAGGAGTTATGAGGATAAGGTATCCTAAATTATTGCTTGGTGCCCACTGGTTAAAGGCAGACTATTCAACATAGCTTTCAGGGAACATTGCCTTTTCTTTTTGTATAGTTGTGATCAGAATTTGAATCTTAGACATTATTCTATTGTTATTAACTGGGAAATTTCAGGTAGTAGATTTAGGGAGTCCAGCAGAAAGTATCAGTTTTGATCCTATTGAATTTCCGTTTAGAATGTGGAATATAAGTTGACTAGGGCATGAGAAAGCCATTCTTCTCCTGTGGTCCCCAGTGTATTTCAGGGGCTCCATGAAGTCTATTTTCATTTCTCATATATTTTTATTTTGTTGCCTCTATACAAATACCAAAGAATTTCAATAGGTTCATTTATAATCATAATCTCATCTTGGTTCACCACCTGTTCTCATTTATCAGCATTGCCAAGGAAAAGTGTACATTTTTATTTTTATTTAATGAAGAACCAGCTGCTTTAACAGATGTTTCATAAATTTAGAAGATACCCTGCACTTCCCTATCAGTGAAAGAACACCTAAATGCTCTCGGCATATGCAACAACTGATATAAGTACTTTGCTTCCTTGACCATTAAATTTCTTTGAGTAAATTACAAATTATTCAACTCCTTAAATCAATAATCAATATACAATGGCAGATTGCACAGGCCTGTTTATCTTTCCCTTTATGTTTTATTTTGAAGACCATTATTCAAAAAGTGTTGGCTATAATGCATGGTAATTGGTGCTTCTACAGACTAGCTTAATCTATAACCCATCAATATAAGTATTATTATTTCCATTTAAAGAGGAAGAACCAGAGGGCTAGAGATGCTAAGGTCATTAAGCTAGAAAGAGCAGAGTCAATATTCAAACTCAAATCTCTGTGACTTCAAAACGAATGTTCATTTTATCCCTACCTACCCTACCAGCTTGGAGAAGGAAATGGCAACCCAGTCCAGTATTCTTGCCTGGAGAATACGATGGACAGAGGAACCTGACAGGCTACCGTCCATAGGGTCACCAAGAGTCAGACAAGACTGAAGTGACTGAGCATGCAAGCACCCTACCAGCCATGTGTAATTCCATGAAAATTTTCTAACAAATGCATAGGAAATATCCTCTTATAATTCTCTTAAGATATATACTGTTCAAGTGACTCACGAAAGTCCTTCTTAATTACTTCAGATTACTGATGCTGATTAAGAAAAGAAAGAACTGGGGCTTTTACAGAAACAAAAAGGACTTTATATTGTCATATACCCTTAAGAAGTTAGTACATGGTCAGAATACCCTAGACCAGGAATCAGATTTTCTGGGAAGGAGAAGGACTCTGAGATGTGCCAGGGGTGAGTGACCAGTTAGTGTGGGAGGATTCTGCTGTGTTCTAGAGTGAGTTATGGACTCGAAACATCATCCTTGATGTCTATGGACACATTCCCACTCTTATTAGAGTTCAGTATGCTGAAGATTAGAAATTACTTTTCATGCTCAGATCTTCCAAGTTACTCTGTCCTAACTATGCTTGGAGGTGGGAAGTTCGAATATAGTTTACAATTTAATTTCAGAAACATACCATCTTATTCCCAGCCAGCCTCACACAGATGCTTATTTTATTGAAGCCATCATGAGTGTTTTGTTTTGCAGGAAGAAAACTTTTTATTTTTATTCTCATCAAATTAATTAGAAGAGAAACAAAATATGATTTCCAATTGTCTCCCTGAATTTTTTTTTTTTTTTTTACTGTCAAAGCTGAGTTACTTTCCTGTTGGTGCCTTGATCATTCTATAGAACCACTAACCTTGTTTTCTCATTTGCTTCTCTTAAACATTTCTTGCCAGATATCTACTCACTCAGTATCCATCCATCCATCCATTCATTCATCTGTCCAATGCATCCATCCATTCATCCGTTAATCCATCTAGCTATTAATTAATTTTTAATTAATTAAATCAGTCATCATTCATCATTCAATTTTCACTTCCTTTTTGGACACTGTGTTTATACTTTATTGAAATATTTTGTAAAAGTACCAGTAATTAAAATGACATGGTTTCTATGTGCAGGTATTTATTTTATTGTTGGAATTAGAGGGTATTATTGTCAACAAAGGTCCGTCTAGTCAAGGCTATGGTTTTTCCAGTGGTCATGTATGGATGTGAGAGTTGGACTGTGAAGAAAGCTGAGCGCCAAAAAATTGATGCTTTTGATCTGTGGTGTTGGAGAAGACTCTTGAGAGTCCCTTGGACTGCAAGGAGATCCAACCAGTCCATCCTAAAGGAGATCAGTCCTGGGTGTTCATTGGAAGGACTGATGCTGAAGCTGAAACTCCAATACTTTGGCCACCTGATGTGAAGAGCTGACTCATTGGAAAAGACCCTGATGCTGGGAAAGATTGAGGGCAGGAGGAGAAGGGGACGACAGAGGATGAGATGGCTGGATGGCACCACCGACTAGATGGACATGAGTTTGAGTAAACTCTGGGAATTGGTGATGAACAGGGAGGCCTGGTATGCTGCCATTCTTGGGGTCGCAAAGAGTCGGACATGACTGAGCGACTGAACTGACTGAACATAAATGTCTACCAATAGAAGCCTGCTAATAAATATTTCCTAATAATACTATTTTAAAACTCAATTTAAATTTTTCCCAGATTTACCCCTTTGGTATTAGTTTTGTGAGTTAATTAAATTTAACAACAAATAATAACTTCTTCTATATGATAATTAACTCTCCCCTTTCCAAACAGCATACCTGTCTGCTCTATTCTTAAAATGAATTTATATATTCATTTAACGTGTTATACTGTGAACTTACCACATGGTAGGCAGTGCTTAAGGTGCTGGCATACAATATTCCTTCCCTCAAGGATCTTATGTTATAGAGAAGGGAGACAGAAAATTTACAATAAATATAGTAAACAAATTATATGGAAGACAATAAGTGGTTTAGAAAAAATGAGCAAGGCAAACAGTGTTTGGACCACTGGAGATGAGGAGTGCTACAGTTTTATATAGGATCATTAGGATGGATTTCATTGAGAAGGTGACTTCTGGGAACATATTTAAAGGAGAAGAGGGAGTTAGCCAAGCAGACATCTGGAGTGTTTAAGGTCAGTGTAGTTGGATTGAGGAATGAGAGAAGAATAATAGGAGATGAAGTTAGGTGAATAATGGAAAGCCACATCATACAGGGCCTTGTAGAACATTTGGACTGTGGCTTCTGAGTGAGATTATTATCATGCAGTTCAGAGATGGTGGTGGCTTGAATGAGTGTCATTGTGAAGGTGGTGACCAGCAGCTGAAATTTAGAGTGGAGTTGTCTGAATTTCCCAACAATACTTGATGGAATTTGAAAGACAGGCGTCAAAGATATTTCCTCATCAATTAAAATGATAAAAGCTGTGGGCGATCAGTTTGCGAAGGAGGATTAGGTGGTCAGTTTTGGAGAGCTTAAATTTGAGATGTCAGATAACTAACTGGAGACTTCAACTAGGCAGTGAGGAATACAAATCTATAGTTTAGAAGGGGTTAGGGCCACAGTTTTAAATTTGGGAGCCATTGGCATATAATGAGTATTTAAAGCCATAAGACCTGGTGAAATCACAAAAGGAGTGAGGATAGATGTCCCAGCATTGTGAGGTTGGGCAGAAGAGGTGGAATCAGCAAAGAATATGGGGAACCTGTGCTATACGGCAGCTTCCCACTAGCTAGCTATTTCACACATGGTAGTTTATATGTCAGAGAAGGCAATGGCACCCCACTCCAGTACTCTTGCCTGGAAAATCCCATGGATGGAGGAGCCTGGTAGGCTGCAGTCCATGGGGTCGCGAAGAGTCGAACACGACTGGGCGACTTCACTTTCACTTTCACTTTTCTGCATTGGAGAAGGACATGGCAACCCACTCCAGTGTTCTTGCCTGGAGAATCCCAGGGACGGGGGAGCCTGGTGGGCTGCTGTCTATGGGGTCGCAGAGTCGGACACGACTGAAGTGACTTAGCAGCAGCAGCAGCAGTGTATATGTATGTCAATGCTGCTCCCTCAATATGTCCCACTCTCCTCCTGTTGTGTCCACAAGTCCATTCTCTACTTCTGTGTCTTTATTACCACCCTGCAAATAGGTTCATCAGTACCATTTTTCTAGAGGGGTGGGGAGAGTGGGACGGAGACTCAAGAGGGAGAGGATATATGTATACATATGGATGACTTACATTGTACAGCAGAAATTAACACAATATTGTAAAGCACTTATACTCCAATTAAGTAAAAGAAAGAATATGAGGAACCACTAGTGAAGTAAGAAGAAAACAAAAGGAGTATATTCTGGAAACCTAATGAAAAAAGAGTTTCAAGGAGAAAGGAGAGATCAATTCTGCCAAAGGTTATTGAGAAGTAAAGTAAGCTAAGGACTAAAGGCGGGTCATAGGGGTCATTGACATAGTGGTCATTGTAGTATAAACACTACAGTCTTAATAAAGACTATGAAAGGATTTTTGTTTTAGAGTTGAAATCGAGGAAATCATGGTTAAGACATATTAAAGGTAGTGTATTAGCAGGATAACTTTAAGAAAAGTTGTCATTTTGAGCCAACAGATGTTTGAAAACAAACATCTGTATTAAGTAATAGTACAAAGCAGAATTATATAGATTAGATCATAATTCTTTTTATTGTTTATAGTTCTTTATGTACAAAGAATAAATTTGTATCAACAACAAGGACCTACTGTATAGTACAGGGAACTATATTCAATATCTTATAATAACCTATAATGGAAAAGAATCTGAACAATATATATATATATATTTTGGAAGGGAGTGTATTCTGAAACCTAATGAAAAAAGTTTCAAGGAGGAAGGAGAGATCAATTCTGCCAAATGCTATTGAGAAGTCAAGTAAGCTAAGGACTACTTGACTTCCAGAATATACACATGTATATATTTTATATACATACATATAGATATATATTTATGTACATATATTTATGTATAACCAAATCAGGGTTTCCTGGTGGCTCAGACAGTAAAGAATCCTCCTACAATGTGGAAGACCTGGGTTTGATCCCTGGGTTGGGAAGATCCCTTGGAGGAGGGGATGGCAACCTACTCCAATATTCTTGCCTGGAGAATCCCCATGGACAGAGGATCCTGGCAGGCTATAGTCCATGGGGTTGCAAAGACTCAGACATGACTGAGTGACTAAGCACATAACCAAATCACCTTGCTATATACATTGTAAATCAACTATTGTCGTTCAGTCGCCCAGTCCTGTCTGACTCTCTGCGATCCCATGGACTGCCGCACAGCAGGCCTCCCTGGAGTTTGCCCAAATTAATGTCCATTGCATTGGTGACACTGTCCAGCCATCTCATTCTCTGATGCCCTCTTCTTCTGCCCTTGATCTTTCCCAGTAACAGTGGCTTTTCCAAAAAGTCGTCTGTTCACATCAGATGACCAAAATACTGAAGCTTCAGCTTCAGCATCAGTCCTTCTAGTGAATATTCAGGGTTGATCTCCCTTGAGATTGACTGGTTTGATCTCCTTGCTTTCCAAGGGACTTTCAGGAATCTTCTCCAGCACCACAATTCGAAGGCATCAATTCTTTGGCATTCTGCCTTCTTTAAGGTCCTAGTCTCACAATCCTGTGTGACCACTGGGAAGAACATAGCCTTGACTGTATGGACTATTTGTTGGCAGAGCAATGTCTCTGTTTTTCAACACAGTATCTAGGTTTGTCAACTATATAGTTCAATAAAAAAAAAGGAAAAAAGAATAAGTTCATGATTCAAATTTGTGATGTCATTACTTTTGTGCTTGTTTAGTTTATTCCCTATCCTTATATTTTTTTTGCATATACTGTCAGTATTTATTATTGCAGATATTAGCAAATGCAAATATATACCTAACTTCCCTAAATTTGTTACTCAGATGGTAGCATACTGTAAAGACTTTTTCATACTTACTTTTTTTGCTAAACAATATAACTTAGAAGTCTTTCCACATCAGTTTAAAGAGAGCTTTCTCATTATTTATGGTTGGATGGTGTTTCATTGCTTATTTAAACAGTTTTCTTTTGATAGACACTTGAACTTTTACCTAACTTTCAAAAGTAGATAATGCTATGAGCTTATATGTTTCATATATGTTCAGGAATACCTACAGGATAAATTCCCTGAACTGATTGCCTGGTCAAAGTTTTTGTAAATTTTATGTGCACTGTCAAATTTCCCTCTCTAGAGATTGTACAATGCTGCATTCCCACTGGCCAAGATATGTGGACATGTGAGTTCCTGTTACCCTAAAGCCTTATCAACAGAATGTGTTGCCAAATTTTTGAGTTTTTGCCAATGTAGTGGATGAAAAATGATATCTCTTATGGTTGAGACTGATTTGTGTTGTTTTTTTTTTTTTTACTCTGTGAGGTTTCTGAGCCTATCTTTACCCATTTTTCTATTAGATTTTTGATAGCTTTCTTTTAGATTTTTAGGAACTTTTTATATATTGGGAAGATGAACTCTTGACTGTGATATGTACTTTAAATATATCTTAAATATATGTATTTTCTTATTCATTTTCCAGCTTCAATTTTTTTTGCCATTTAGAGGTTTTTCTTTTAAATCATCTATGCATTTGAATTTATAATTTATTTATAGCTTATAGATTTTAAGTCAGTTAAAATGTCTTCTCCATTCCAAGATCATAAGGGATTTGATGTTTTCTTCAAGTATATTTTTGATCCATTGGGGTTTGGCCTGGTATGTGAATGGCCAGATAGGTACCTAGAGGCTCTAACTCTGCTTATTAAAAAGTCCATCTTTACTTCCATTGATTGAGATTCAATCTTTATTAGACATCAAAATCCCATATGTTTGGAGCTAATCTTAGCTTTTCTAGTCTGTTATATTGGTCTGTCCACATAATCTTGTACTATTTCATGGTTTTAATTATTGTGGCTCTAGATTATGCTTGAAATGAGGTCTGTTTTCATCCTCTTCTCTTTCAGAGTTCTCATGGCTGTATACCATGATTTGAATGCTTGTAGAAACATTCGGTATACTTGTAATTATGACATTGAGCAAAATAATCTTTAAGAATTATTTTTAGTTTATAGTTATTAAAATCTATTTAATCATCTTTTTATTCTATTAATATTCCTTGAGCACTTACTCTGTGCTCAAGTCACTTTCTACATACTTTCGCACATCTGTTTGTGCTCAGTCATGTCTGACTCTTTGTGACCCCATGGACTGTAGCCCACCAATCTCCTCTGTCCATGGGATTTCCCAGACAAGAATACAGGAGTGGGTTGTCATTTCCTTCTCCAGGGGCTCTTCCCCACCCAGGGCTCAAACCTGAGTCTCCTGCATTGGCAGGCAGATTCTCTTACCACTGCACCACCTGGGAGGTGGGAGGGAACATCATTGAGGGCAGCCAACTTCTGCTTTCTTGTTGCTTTGTCACTGTGTAAAGTAGTCTTGAATCTTCTAAGAAAAAGTTCTATTTGATTGTTTTTCACATCATCTGAGATTGAATTAAAGCAGAATGTCAACTTTGCCATCTCAATATTTTATGAAGGAAGAAATCTTCAAAATCTGATGCAACATCTATAATAAATCATCTTTGATCCAGAATAGTAAAGAATATAAAGAGTGTGAATAAAAGAAGAAAGTGCTAGCGAAAAAAGAGATCCCTTGTTCTTCTACTTATCTCAGTTCAAATTAAGTATCGGTATCATAAATTCCCAATACTATGACCACAAATACATTCAGCAGTTGACAAGGCTTAAAAATGATTATTCATGCACTGTATCAAGTGTTTTGATTCCTAAGCTGTTAATAATAAAGTTGTACTAGTAATTTTTTTTTTATTGAGTTCAAGATTTATCCTCAAATCCAAGGGCTATGATAAGATATCTGGCATCAACCTTGGCTTTGGCTGAATACTGCTTTTAACACTTGAGCACTTAGTATGCTATAAAAACAGATATTCTGAGGTCCTTTACCATCGATTATTTTTTTTCTGAAGACAGAAGCCAAATATGAGAATAACAGAGGTATAATGCTTGCATATCGGTGGCATGTAGATCATGACAAACTTTTCATTAGTTAGAAGTGTTCTCAGCCCCAGATAAGCTGTCCACTGAGCAAAAGGCATGGAGGCAACTTAGTGGAATTTTGCCCTTCTGCCATATAGGATATATCCCTTGAGCAACAACTACAGACCTAGTATAAGTTGTTTTAGGCCTTGGAGTTGAAAAATTAACTGATTTAAGGATGTAGTTTAAAAAAAATGTTTAAATAGTATCTAACATTTAAAACGTCTGTGCAAAACAATTTTTATAGATCTTTATGCTGTTGCTTTTTCCTGGAACCTCCATTTCACCTGCCTTACCTTTCACATCTCAAAAATTGCCTCTTCAGGAGCACTAGAGCACTTTTCTTCACCAGGAACTAGCTCCTAGGGAGTTAAGAACACATCAGTAGTTATCCATAGTATGCTGGTTGTGTCATAGTGCTTGGGTTAATGCAGTGGTTCTCAAATTTGGCCTCTGTTAGACTCATCTGTAGGGATTATTAAACTACAGATTGGTCGGTTCTACCACCAGATTGCTAACTGAATAAGTCTAGGATAGGATGCATGAATTTACATTTCTGAAAAATTCCCATATGATGCTAATATTATTTATTAGCATCATTTTATTTTAGCAACAACTTTATCTAGAGGCAGAATTCTACTATAATATTGATTTGCAGAATATGGAGGTCCCCACTGATGATTCTATTCTTTTCATTAACAGGCTCCCCCACTACTCCCCCACCATCTTCCCCCCATCTCCCACTCCCCCACCATCTTCCCCTTCCCAAGGCAGCCTGGAAAGCAAGAGCAAGGTTTGCTGGGTTGGACTTTCCTTCACAAGGAAGGATACTCCAAATGGTCCCCTTGCCTCAAGGAACTGAAGAAGTTGAGGATAAGCCTGGATAAAAATGTGGTCCATTGATTGTAGAGTCAAAATATATTATAGCTTAGGACACTAGGTGCCAGAAGCAAATATTTAGAAGTAGATCTGAAAGTAAAGGTTAAAAATGTTGGCAACAACATATGCATTTAGTTTTCTTCTCATTTCTATTTCTAGGTTTAAAGGTTTTCTTATTGTCTTCCCAAATAATGGTTGACTTGAGAATTGATGAAAGAACAGAGATGAAAAAAACTTTTGTCTGTGACCTTACTCTTTGGCTTATGTTCATTAAAATGATAAAACTGGATGAGGTAATTTTTATTCTGCTATTTTCTTTTCTTTTTCACTCTTCATTCTACTTTTAGATGGCTTTCTCTTACTTTACTTTCCCTAGATGCATCTTCCACTGTTAGTACTATTTGTAGTTCAAAAGTCTTTTCGGATGTAAAATTCTCTCCTGCATTTAATATCTGGCTTTTAATTTTTAATGTCTTTCTTTTTTCCCCCAAACCTACTACTTGTATTTTTCTTTTCCTTGAATTTGATCTTGTCGGCAGCTGGCATTGTCTCCTTTATTTCATCCTGCTCGTGTAAATATTGTCAAAGCACTCACCTCTGTTTTACCCCAGAGGAGAAACTAGTGTATAAAGAATATGCTCCACCTTTTCTTTCCTTCAAAGAACAGATAGCTATTTTGCTTGAAATATCTCTTGTAAATTTCTTTAGATTTCTCTTTAATAATTAATCTAGTCTTTGTTATTTAAAAAGCAATGTCACCCTCTTCTAAGATTTGTTTTTTGTTGAAAACAATGAATTCAATTTTGTGAATTCCTACCACCCGTAGGAAAGGAAAATATCATAAGGAATGGAGAAAGATCATAAGCGAGGAAGAAAACACCATTTCACCTATTGTATTTCTTCTCTTTTTATTCAAGACAATTGTGTAAGATTTCAAATTTTATATAAATGCCTTAGATCTATATTGATATGATTCTTAGCCCTAAGTATTTAGGTGGTAATAATATTAGACTATATTTCCTAAAATATAAAAAATATCTATTTTTAAAATAGCAATGGAGTTATCTCTAGGAGACATCAGCTCAATGTGTTATCTGCAATTTTTGGTCAGTGAGGTTTTCTATTCTAGTTTTAATGATAGCTTTTGTTTGTGGCATAATTGGGTATCTTGTTGACTTTGTACCTTTCTAGGATCCAACCAAATTATATTACTTTTGTTAAGACTTTTGCAGCAGACAGGAAAGGGTACTATTAATGACTTGTAATATTTTGACCTTGTTGATGTAGTGTGTGGACCAAAATAACAAAAAAAATGATTTATTTAGAGTAGTTGCTGTCAACTGTCCCCGTGCCTCAGAACCATCTGGAGAGTTAAATAAAAACTACAGATGCCAGGAGGGAGGATCAGGATGGTGGTGTAGGAGGACCCTGAGCTCACCTTCCCCCATGAGCACATCAGAAAATGAGATGCCAGAGCTTAACTCTCAGAAATTTAATTTTGGTTAGCTTTGGGGGAGGTGGCAAGGAGTGAGTATTTTAGAAAATTTCTAAGTTGACTCTAACATGCAGTTGGAACTGTGAACCATTGATTTTTCATCAGATTGATAAACTGTGGATATACACACAGGTGTGAAAACATCTTCATGGCACCAGGCAAACCTCAACTTTTTGACATCATTTTTTAAATTTTTTGATGTATCCCCTGGAGTGCTAGGAGATGACTTGAACTCTGATGCCACAATGGTTAAGTTTGTCCTTGCCTTTTCATTCACATGGTTATTGTATGCTGTTCCTTTGAGAATAAATATATAAATGTCCAGATTATTGATGAAGATCAGTGTCAGGGGATTAAAGAGTGGGGAAGGCAGAGGGCATCGATTACAATTGGGACAATGAACAAGAATGCATGTGCTTTTGTTTCTGCATTTGGCCAAGTGTGTTGCTAAACTAGTGATATCCATCATGTCAACCTCACCTACAAACTTATTGTTGTCCGTCTATAGAGATGTGACATTAAGTAGCCCATATACTGTGTTATTTATTTGTTTGTAGGTTAATTGTTCAGAATATTGATCTCCTGTTCTCATTTTCCCATTCTTTCTCAAGCACCCTTTCAAATCAACAGACATAAACTAGGACAAATTCTTCCACACAGGGGACTCTTAAATGATGCTGATTCTTCACTTGGTGGCTTTTAAAAAAATCACTCTTGCAAGAAAGAATAATCCAATATAAATTTTGCTACCACTCCAGAAACTGCTGCAAGATTGTAGGCCCTCATTTTTAGAGACAGGCAGGGAACTAATTGGATTTACTGAGTGGTGCAGTGATAAAGAATCTGCCTGCCAACACAGGAGACTTAAGAAACACAGATTTGAACCCTGGGTCAGGGAGATCCCCTGCAGTAGGCAATGGTAACCTTCTGCAGCATTCTTGTCTGGGAAATCCCATGGACAGAGGAGCCTAGGAGGCTACAGTCAGTCCACGGGGTCATAAAAAGTCAGGTGTGACTGACCACAAGGAACTAAGTGGAAGACACCAAATTTTTGACCACTTGCCTTTTGGATTAATTCAGCAGTGGATATAGAGTGGGAGGCCTTTAAGTCGCCAAAAAATTCTACAAATTTTTCAAAGAAATACCTTGCAGATATATTACTCAACTATGTGAGAGCTTCTGTGGAACTCTAAATCTGCCTTTAATAATGCAATAAAAAATTAAAAGCTTAATTCTGAACAGGGGGGATACAGACTGTGACTTGACTCCCCCCTTTTTTTTACTCTGCATAGTTGTAATTACACTGTAACTTCTGTCTAAATTTTGTAATGCATTTGTTTTCTTTATTTAGCAAAAAGTAAAGTCAGAGCCTGCTATGTAGCCAGTGGTTGGGCAGGTGAAGAGAAGCTGGGTTAGGGGCTTGCAACGGATTTTAATTCCCTTGATGGGATTGTGTGTAAACAGAATTGCAAGCTTCAGGCTGGAGGGCTTGCAGGGAGACAGCGCCTGAAGTAGAACCCTCATTTTGGCCTCTGGGCCCAAAAAATCACCCAGAATCTGAGGTGACCTCTAAGAATGAGGGCAGAGAAACTCTAAGAACTAGAAACTGAATATGAAGAGAAGGAAGATTCCAAAATTGAGGCCTCAGTAGCAATGAGGGATCAAAAGCAGGAGACAGAAATGTCAATGCAGAAAGGAATTCAAGGAGCAAAGATAGCTAACATAGGGGGATGAGAGCTGGCAGAGATATTGGAAGTGAAATGGAATGAGGCAAGATGGGCCAAAGTCCTGGAAGAATTCAGCCAGGCAAGAGCAGGTTGCTTTAGTTGTCTGAATTTTGCTCTTGACTTAATGCTATTTTTTATATCTTCTTTTTCCTTTTGGTATTATGATTAAGAAACATATTTTACTCTCACAGGATCTAATAAACACTTGATATTGGACAAAGACAGTTCCACAGGTGGGCAGTTTGTTTCTTGAAAGCACTGTTGGCAGCCTCAGTCAGATGAGATTCTGGGACATTTTTAAACTACAACTTCCAGATTTTTTTCTTGTACTAGGGATCTATGTATCTCTAGGATCATATTTGCACTCCTGTGCTTTGGTTGAGTGAAATGTGTTTTCTTAGCCATTCACAGGACACAGGTAGAATGGTAAAGGCTGAGTATGGAACTTTCTGCAACTTCAAAGATCATAGCCATTACTGAAACAGTGGTATCTAATTACAACCAGTGAGAAATGTGTTCTGCTCCAAGCAACAGAGATCCCCTCGAAACTGGATTAAACACATGATTTATTTGCCTCTGGTACCAAGAAGTCCAGGGATGGTCCCTCATGATGCCAGCAGAGTCCTGGTTCTTTTCCTTCTGCATGTCTTTGGTGTATAGGCTTTACTACCATGCTTTCGGATGTATGGTCTCTAAGTGACTCTCCAGCATTCCAGGCAGTATGAAGAGGAAACAGTGTTGTGTGGCTTGTATGGAGCTGGGAATCATTTCTTTCCAATAATAGAAATCCTCAGTTTGAATATCAGTCACTGTAACTATGTCATGCAGCCATTTAGAATTGCAGGCAAGTACAAGAAAGGGAGTATTTTTATGTTGGCATTTTGTCAGGTTAGATGGTGGAAAGGATTTGGATAGACAGCTACCAGTGTCACACAAAAGCTTATGGATAAATGCAGGAGTAGATGCATTCTTAATATTTAAGAATTAGACCAATTACTGGGCTTTCCAGGTGGCTCAGTGGTAAAGAATCCACCTGCCAAGCAGGAGATGAGGTTTCGATCCCTGGGTCAGGAAGGTCCCCTGGAGAAGGAAATGGCAACCCATTCCAGTATTCTTCCTGGGAAAATCCTGGGACAGGGGAGCCTAGCAGGCTGCAGTCCATGGAATTGCAAAAGAGTTGGACACGACTTAGCAACTAAGCAACAACAACTGTGTCTATAAATTAATAGTGAGATAAATCAGATAATATCTGCATCAACCACAGTCCTCCAAATGCAATTGGATCACTTGGCTCTCTTTGTTTTTTGATTATTTATTTTTTTGGCTGTGTTGGGTCTTAGTTGCAGGGCACGAGATCTTCTGTTGCAGCACAGGGACTCGTGGCTGGGGGCTCAGTGGTTGCCGTGTGTGACCTTAGTTGCTCTGTGGCATGTGGGATCATAGTTCCCCAAGCAGGGATTGAACTCGCATCTTCTGCATTGCAAGGTGGATTCTTAACCACTGGACCACCAGAGAAGTCCCTCACCTGGGCATCCTGCCCTTGAGAGCAGATCAAAACCATGTATTGGATAAGATCCTGTGGTTTTTAGTCACCTAGACTGGCTTCAGATTACTCACTAGACTTGCCATCATCTTTTTATTTCCTTGGCTGTTGTATCACTTGAAACTATGGTCTCATTTTTCAGGACTGCCTCAGACTCTGCTTCTTTGGGTGACCTGATTGTCTAGATTACTGGCTCTGGTTCATCCTACCCCTTTTGTTTTCTTATGGTCTTTTGATCCTTTAGCTCTGAAGAAAGACATTCTCATGCCCTTGGGATGGACAAGCCACAAGTGCTCCGTGATTTTTATGGGGATAGAGTTTAGGTGCAGCAGCAGTATGGTTTGAATGAGGGCCTAGAATACTCTGCTGAAGATGTGTTTGTGCAGAAAGGGTTTGGTTTTTGCTTAGGTTCTCTGTTTTTTCAGATGGAGGTCAAGGAGACTGATACATAAAGTGTTTCCTGTTTGCTTCCTGGACTAGCCACTGCCGTAGATGTAGTAGGCTGGGCCTCTGTGCATGAATACAGTTTATCCTGAGATTATAGAGCAATGTTTGGCAACCTGGTAGCAGTCTAACTTTCTGACCTCTATGTTTTCCTAGCTGCAATTTTTCTCAATAAAAAAGTAGGCACATCTAAAAAATGTAGAGCAATATTTTTGTTTTTTTTTTTAAATGAGAGCTATATATAGTAATATTTTTTCTTATTCAGAGAAGAGATCATATTCTTCTTTTTATGAGTGATTGCTTAATCCAAACAATACTGAGAGGGTGTATTAGACCTAAGAAGGGAGGTGAAGCAGAGTTGGAGAAGGTGATAGCAGGGAATATTAACAGGAGAGCACAGTTGGTTACACAGGGAAGGAATGTGCCCACCTGGGCTTTCTTGTCTTTGATTTTCTGAAATGCTGGCCTGATTCTCATATTTATAGAACTTTACCTTTGACTTAAGAATGGCTGGATAAGGGGTAACATTGATATAAGACCAGAAATCACTCAGAAGAGTTGAAGCCCAAGCTTGGCTTAAATCTGAGACATGGCCAGGTGTCATAGGAAGTGGAAATGCTGAATCAGCTATATGATTTCTCCAGGTGAAAGGCCACAAAAGTCACAGATGTTTAAACTTGGAAGGAAATGTCTCAGAAATGCTTTCTGGTGTACAGTCTGAATACTCTTTTGGAATTAAACGGTATCCCCAGGGAAAACAAGAATGAAGATAATTTTCTTTAAAAACATTTATTTTAGTCATGAAAAGTAATGTATCTCTCTTATAAATGTGAAGAATACAGGATCTTTCTCACTTTTTTAAATCAACTTTTTCCTTGGATTGATCTGTCCTTTAGGTTTATCTCATTTACAATTGATTAAAACTGAGTCAGTGACCTTCAGGTAGGTTATTGGCTTCTGGTCTTTCTCTAGAACCTACCCAACTCTTTAATGTGGTCCTCTCCATCAGTCTTTTCTTCCCTTGGAGACCACTACCTATTGGTAGAGAAATTCTATAATGTGTGTTATTCATTCCCTCAGTCTTTTTGCTGCTGAGCCTTATTACTAAAAACAGATTGCAAGTAAATCATCTTTAATATTCTCTTGACGTGTATTCATTTTGTGTGTCAGTTGGTAAATACCATTATGAAATAAATATGGCATTGTTAATTAAATATAGTTCATAGTTTGGTCATTTCCCCCTCAAAAGTTAGAAGGAATAAAAACACATTCTTCTATTTTGGTTGATCTGTTACAATCAGGTTAATCATATGGAAAAAACAACAAAAAAACCCCAAACTTACATTTAAGTTTGGAGGCCACTGATTCTTGCCTTCCTATTAAGAGTTGTTTCATGAGGTTAAGTCAACAATGCTACATGAAACAAAAGTGTTATATCCAAAAGGACGGGCTTTTTGGATTCGCCTAATGGGAATCTAGTAGTTGATCTTGAGCACTGTTTAAGATAGGGAAGAATTGAGCTCAAGAGGACCTCTACAATTTGAGTCAAATCCAGCAATATTTAACAAAAGACATTTGACCTCAGTATGCACTCAGTAACTGATGGCTATGTAAGAAAGGGGATGTTGCTTTTTTTACGCATTCAAGAAAGATTATTTCTCTCTGAGTAAAGAATGAGGGGATGTGGTTAGGTTAGATGACAGAAAGTTTCCTTCTGACTGGGATTTCTTTTGTGGTTTTTGAGCTCTCTTTTCCATGAGGGAAGTGGTTTTCAGCATGTAGAGCCACAAGCACTTTCTTCAGGTGACCTAAGTGCTGTTTTATCAGTAATATATGATAGTGTCTGTAATCTGGGTTCTACTGTGGATACATGAGTTTCCCAGCTGGCTCAGCGGTAAAGAATCTGCCTGCCAATTAGGAGACATGGGTCTGATCCCTGGGTCAGGAAGATCCCCTGGAGGAGGAAGTGGCAACCCACTCCAGTATCCTTGCCTGGGGAATTCCATGGACACAGGGGCCTGGCGGGGGCTATAGTCCATGGGGTCTGAAAGAGACAGGACTGAGCAACTGAGCAGAGCACAGCCTGGATAACTGATTTACTTGTAATTTAAAAAATTTAGAACCATGGTAAAATTGGGGGAACTAGCAAGTGAGAACAGATGGGGTCTGTGGGGTCTTTGAGATCTTTAATGAGAATGATGCCATGGCCCAATATATGAATGAAAATGTTTTCTTAAAAAAAAAAAGACTTCAATTTCTGTCTCAAAGTGAGCTTATAAGATTTTTAAAAGGCTGATTTACCTGTAAAAAATTCAGTGAAAAATAAAACCACGCATCATATACTAAAAGAATCAGAATCCTTTATGTCGGATATCTCACGGGAACCCAGATGTCACTGGAAACTTAGTTTCTTTAAGTACTACATCTCCCCCTCTTGCTGGAAAAGACTGGTGGATGGGGACCCAAAGATAGCCCATGTATGCTTTGGCTATTATCACAAGGTTTGGGACAAAAACACTAACCAATAGCGTTTTCTCACTTGTTTATTTGAATTGAGAAATATAAAGGGAAGTTTCCAGTTACTGGTGAAACCTGAGGTCAAGAGTGAGGCTCCTGAGAGTTGGAGCAAATGTATGAATCAGTACAAACCATGAGGCTTCTCTTTAGTGAAGAGCTGGGAATGGAGTGAGCATCCACAGAGAAGATGAGATGCCCTAAGGGAGAGACTGTAGGTCTTCTCCGCTTTTAGTATCTGGAAACCTCTTGAAAATACACCATCAGTCCTGAGATTCAAGATACTTACTGTATTTTTAAAGTACATTTCACTTTACTTGCAATTTTGTTTCTTCTTTTTGCAGCCAAACTAAGCCATACTAGAGTAATCTGTTTTACTTAAACACAAATAATTTTTGCAGGGATGCATTCAAGAAGCAATATTTTTCACATTTTTTATTTCATTGCTTCATTTTACTTCTACAGCAAATACATTTTTCCTGATATACAACATTTATTATTAGTGTGAATAATTTTAAAGGATACATTAGAGACATAAAATTTTGGAAAACTGCAGGCAAAATACATTTGAATACTTTGATCCATATCAATTTTCTAAGATCAGTTTTTATTTTTAGTAATTCCAATATGGGCTTCCCTGGTGGCTCAGTGGTAAAGAATCTCCCTGCCAATGCAGCAGATATAGGTCCACTCCCTGGGCTGGGAAGACCCCTTGGAGAAGCAAATGGCAGCCCACTCCAGTATTCTTGCCTGGGAAATTCCATGGACAAAGGAGCCTGGCAGGCTACAGTCCATGTGGTCACAAGAGTTGGACAAGACTTAGCGACTAAACAGCAACAAAAATTGCAAAATATGCTATATGCTCTTTTCTGAGTTACAAGTTGTATTCACTGGTTAATGGGGATGGTGATGAACAATTTAATGAGGGGGTAGGAAATGCCAACTCTGTAAATGTGTAGAAGTAACTAGATATTTGATGCAAATGTTAAAGTTTCTGTGTGTATTGCCTCACTGACCTATAAAATAAATCATTTTATTTTATTGAATAATGGCTTCCAGTTGCAGACTTACATATTTACTTTAAAGTTTTTCTCTTACTCTTGATGGGATCTCATCTTCTCCCCAGTTGTGGCTTTGGCAGGTGGATGTGGAGGAGGCGCAGGTTGACACCCAGCTCTGAGGCTTCTCTTCCCACCAGTCCGATTTCTCTGGTGTTGCGGACAAGAAGGAAGCCTGTGGCAGGCATAAATCTTTTGTTGTGCCCATGTGTCAGATTGGAGGTGGATCAGTGTCCTCCCGTAGGCTTAGTCAGGTTCTAGCTGATACTGGTCGTACCTGGTGGCATAAATATTTCCATCCAGATGATGTGCTTGGTTTTCTTTGAGTGGCATTTACCTTTATCCCCGCTCTCTCTGTCACTGAAGGATCCCCTAGAGAAGCCGATGTGTCTCATCTTTTCTTCTCCAGCTGTAGCTACCTCAACCACTTCTTTGGATTGGACATCCCATCTATTGGTTCAGCAACTGCCTGGGCATTCTCAGCCCATCTCTGCCCTTTTCTGTGGAGCTGAGATGTTTATCTTCCTTCTCTGAGGGTTGTAGGGAGCTGGGACAAGGTGTCTAAAAACACCAAACCCTTAAACTCTCATGGCATGGGCTGCTCCAGAGGTCTCCATCATTCGGATCTCTAAACCAGGAGGAGGCATCATTCTTGATGTTCAAGGTTAAGCTCTAAACTTTAAATCGGTGAGGTACCTACCTCCTCCTCTCCACAGTAGGGAAAGCAAACCAAAAGTGGTAATACAGCAAACCTTTAGAGTTCTCCAAAGAACTCTCCTTCAAGAATCCCTTAGCATGATGCTCCTTCTCAGGACATCACCAGCAAGGGCCTGAGGACTCTGGCTCAGCTACCCTCCAACCAGAGAACTAGATGTCTTTAACTTTTTCTGGAAACTCCAGTCTTCATGAATGATAACCTTGGCTTTTCAGAGAGGAACATCCCTGATTCCACTATCTTTTCTTCACAAATACTGCAACACCCATCTCATATGGCTCCCCTCTCTTCTTTCAGGATACGAGGATTAGTGAGTGGGAGATTGACCACTTGGTGAAAACTTTGCACTGTGCCTCTTAATAAGTCCTGCAGTGAGATAGCTGGCTCCAGCTCCAGCTGAGGACAGCTCCTTGTCAGCAGGGGATAACTTTTGCCTTTTGTCCAGAATAACACAGAAAATCCCACTTTACCTATAAATTAGAGACAATATTTGTCCCTAACTCTTAACATTTTATTCAGTGTTTTTCAAATACTTGGAACTTAGTAAGCCTTTGTTAAAAATAAAGATGGGAACAGTTTGGATAAGGCCAGCTTTAATTTCAAGAAAAAAAATTTAAGAAGCTTCCAAGAGCGATGGAAAATGTCTGATAGAATGAAAGGGTATATAGAGGTTAGAATGGATTTATGAGAAGATATCAGGTCCAAGTAATCTGACATAATTCCCTGCTGACATTCTCTGATGAAAATTAATGATTGGAAGATGATGTAGTAAGATACTGTACACAATTTAACTCAGGCAAAGTTGTGCATTTTATAAAATAGTGGTGGAAAGGGATTTGGGAATCAGTATTAAAACAAACAGCTAATGAACAGAAAAAATATCAAGTTTTTAGGCTATGCCTATAATAGGATGAAAATATCAAATATTCCAACTGTGTCTTTTTTCAAAACTTATTTGACTTTTATTTGACTGACTTGACCAAATTGACTTGCCGTTTTTGAGCCATGGAATAGAGTTGTGATGTGCTATTGGAGGAAACAAAATAAATGCAGATGGGCTTGGTTATTTATGATATATTTTTATGTTTATATTGCTGTTTGTGGGGTTGACTTGTGTAATACAATTACTCATTCACATTTCCTTTAAAGTTTCCCAATTTTTTAAAAATAGAGAATTATATTCAGAGTAGGGTAGACTTTAGGAAGATTTGAAAAGAAGTTGTTGTCAGTTTCTGCTGACTGTAGGCACCCTGGCCCTCCAAAATTTAGTTAAGACTCTCATTCCTTTTAAGAAGAATTCCTTACTGAATTCCTAGTGCATTGGCTCTTCAATGTGTGTCCCAATAGACATGGTAAATTACTTAAAGGTTGTACCCTATTCATCTTTGCATTGCCAGTAATGATCACAGAACCCAGCATGCTGTAGGCACACAATAATAGCTTAATGCATGAATAATTATTAGAAGCCCCCATACTAGTCTTACGTCCTAACCCAGGTATTTCATATACCTAGAGTGAGAACCTAGTGGTCCAGTGTTCCTGATAATGTTGATTTCTCTCTAACCTCTGATATGGTTACTCCGTTCTTGATTCATGGATGAATTCATAACTGGTATTAGGATTTTTCTCTTGCAGTGCACCTTGTTTGGGACATTTCTGACTTCTCAGGCCTTGCCACCCACCAGTCAGCTTAGAACCCCACCACTATGCCAGCATTTAATATTTTTATGTGTCAGTTCACTACTGAAAAGCAATGTTTGATTTTTTTTTTTACTGTAGTAAATAGTGATATATTTATGTACTAATTTGCCATTTGTATTTATTTTTTGTAAATTGCCCAATTGATTCTCTGTTAATATGTCTCTGAAGAGGTTTGTATTTCCTGATGATTCTTTGCATTTTAAGAATATAGAATTTTATCTGTCATATGAATTGCAAATTCTTTTTCACAATTTAAAATTTTATCATAATTTTAAGTTTTTTGGTGCTTAGACTTTTAACCACCATTGCAATGAACATGAACTTGGGCAAACTCCAGGAGATGGTGAAGGACAGGGAGGCCTGGTGTGCTGCAGTCCATGGGGTTGCAGAGTCAGACGTGACTGGGCGACTGAACAACAACAAGACATTTAATAATTTTATATAGAGAAAATTCCCTTTTAGGTTTATTTTATAATACTCTTTTATTGTGTCTACCTTTGCTGTCATTTCCTAAAAGTAATTCTGGAATTATATTCTTGCAGTTTCATAAACTTTTAAAAACATTTAAATCTTTAATCAATCTGGAATTAGTAAGTAAAATTCTTTTTGTCTCTAATATTTGGTCTAAAATCTCACTCGTAGTAGGTACTTAATAAATATTTGTTAAATTTAGTTGTCTCCTTAAAAAAAATGTACAGTGGAATCTCTTAGACTATAATAATTACCATCACCTGGAAACTTGCCTGGAGGGCTACAGTCCATGGGGTCACAAAGAGTCAACTGAACACAAGCTGAAAGAACTTGTTACAAATGCAAATTACTCAGTCCCACCCTAGACCTATGGAAGCCCTGCAATCTGTGGTTTAACAAGCATCCAGGTGATTCTATTGCAGGTTAAATTTGAAAGCCCCTGGAATAGAAAATGTATAAGGCTACTTCCAGCCAAAATTTCTGAGAATTACATGTTTTTCCCTGTTAACAAAGCCCACTGCTGTGGAAACATGAGTCTCCTCTTATTTTTAGTAGAGTAGGAAATAGAGAAGAATGTGTTCAAGGCTCCGAATCGTTTCCAGCCCTCTTTCTCTATCAAAAATGCCTGCCTCTGGTGCCTTGTTTGAATCTGCGGTCATAGGGGAGGTTTGCCATCCCCAGGGCTCTCAGTGCAGAAGTATTGGGTACTGACAGTTAGACTTAACAGCCTTGAATGGCTGCCCAGACCCCTGGTTCGTCCTGGACCATCACGTGGTACCGCTGGCAGCAATCTTCTCTCAGTCCTTGGGCCCTGACCCTGGCACTCCTGGACCCAGAACTGCAAATCTCTGGGGCTAAATAGCTCTTCTGATCATGATCCAGTGATATTAATGATCTTAGAATCTGAGCAAGTATTTTTCATTTATTGTCCTCCAGTCCTACCTACACTTGTCCACTAGCTTGAAAATATTGTTCTTTCCTTTTGTCCATGGCAGCCCTGGAGACTCATCAGGAAGAATTTCAATAGACAGTAGATTGGGGTTCACATTTTAATATGATAATATTTATTTTTCTTCGCCTTAGGGTTAGGATGGATCAATCTTCAGAAGGAACTCTTTGTCTCTGACTCCTGGGGAAATGTTTCAGTCCTAACCTGGGAAGTGGACTGGTGGGAGTGGGTGGTAGTCATATTTCTCCAAGGATGGGATAAATGACTCCTTATGCAGCAAACAAACAAACAACTCATTGAGAATAGGTTAGGAATTCAAGCTCTTTCAATATAGCCTGGACACATATTTCTCTGACCTCAAAACTGATGTTAACCATGTCAAGGATATGATGGTGCGATTAAGTGCTTGTGTAGACGGTCATGGTAAACAAGGCTGAGGTAGCAGGCATAGGGCTTTAAGCAAGAGGAATAAGAGAATGTCCCCTACATCATAGACTAGGCCTAGTTATCTCTTTTGAATGTGTGTGTGTGTGTGTGTGTGTGTGTGTGTGTGTATTCATACTTTGAAAAGTCCCACGATGTGCTGTTGCTTTCCTGGGAAACTGGAAATGCCACTCCCACTTCTTAAGGGTAAGACATTGCTGCAAGGCTGCTGACCTTGGAGAATTTTCTGACCTGGTAGACAGTGAGGGGAGTGCCTAGGGGGCTGCTAGCCGACCAGGATCTTCTTTGGAAAGGAATATTTGGCCTGACAACTTGATCACTGCTGCAATTTCTGGTGCTGTTAATACTGAGGGATGTGTGTCTGGGGCTAGAGAGGGAGGGGAGGCTTGGAAGGAGGTGTGCTGATCATTTCTTGAACTCCGCTTTCTCTTCCTTTCTGCTGCTGCAGTTAGGTTTGTTCGTTGGCTATCTGTCTCTAATGCAGTGCGCTGATGGGCACTGTCTGTTGCATGTGTCAGAGCCACTTGGTATGGGCAGCCTCGTTCCCTGACTTGACACCTCATCCCTCATCCTTCCTGAGATCGCGTCATCCTACACGGTCTGCTCTGCCAACAGCTGATAGCGAAGTGACTACAGGGAAGGCAGTGACAGCAATAGCTGTTTGGCATTTATTTTACCTTTGGTTTTTGCTCCACAGAAAATGCCAAGATTAATAATGTCTGAACTGCAGAGGAGCACTGGGTTTGAGGAAGGTGGGACACTTAGAAGTTTACCCTTTCTCTTCCTACAATACAGTGAAATGTGCGACAAGTGGTCTCTTGGAATGATTTGATGCCTCCTTTGTTTAGACATCTGTCCTTTAATGGAGCAGTGTAGACAGATAGATGCATGGAATGTTGTATGTTGTCCCTAAGGCTCAGAGATTATATATTTCTGTTCCCTGCAAATCATTCATAAGACCATTTATAGATTCAGAGGCAAAACAGAGAATTAGGCTCTGCTGTCATCTGCATTCTTGCTGCCTCTTTGTTTTCATTAGCAAAGTGAATTCCCATAGGACCTACTGACACAGCTCACAGCTGTGTAAGGAGAAGCTGGTGAGAACAGGTGCTTCCCTGCCCTCTAGGAGTTTGTCATCCAGGACAGATTGGCCTAGAGATGAATCTTACTTCTGTATCCTTTTGTTCTCTGTTACCTGCTGTATTGGGCTTCCCTGGTGGCTCAGTGGTAAACAATCTGCCTGCCAATGCAGGAGACATGAATATAATCCCTGAGTCAGGAAGATCCCCTGGAGAAGGAAATGGCAACCCACTCCCAATATTCTTACCTGGAAAAATCCATGGACAGAGGAGCCTGGAGGGTTATAGTCCACAGGGTCGCAAAGTGTTGGACACGACTTAGAGACTAAACAACAATACAACCTGCCGTATAGCTTGTGTTCATGGACGGAGCGCATATCCTTTATGCTTGGGTCTACATCCCAGGCCTGTCTTGATCATTTACTAGCTGTGTGACCTTGGGCGGCTCATTTAACTCTTCTCAGTCTCTACTATTTATAAAATGAATACAACAACATAGCCTATTATAGGCTTTGAGATTCGGCTTAGTGTTTGTAAACTAAGCCTACAGTGTGTTCAGTTCCTGGTAGTTGCTGACATTTTGGAAAATGAATCTATTGCTGAAAGAAAGTGAAAGTGTTAGTGGCTCAGATGTGTCCGACCCCATGGATTGTAGCCCGCCAGGCTCCTCTGTCCATGGAACTCTCCAGGCAAGAATACTGGAGTGGGTTGCCGTCCCCTTCTCCAGGGGATCTTCCCGACCCAGGGATTAAATTGGATCTCCTGCATTGAGGGCAGATTCCTTACTGTCTGAGCCACTGGGGAAGCCCAGGAATCTACTGCTCTCTGTGTGGACGCTGCATGTCTTGTGATGTGTGTGGATGGATTCCGGGCCCTGGATGAGTACAAGGAAGTTAAGTTTTAGAAACCTCTTACTATATATAAACCTATAGGTTAGTAGTCCTCTCTTCCACTGTCCCGTCTATATCCCTTCTCTACTGAATCAGGTTTTAAGGCTGCCATGAAATACTTAAGTTACCCACATAGCTATTATCTATGTGATAGATTCATAGTACATGTTATTTGGAAGGTTAGCCTGAACATAACATCTCAATTAACCAAATTCTGGTTCTGGCGATTTAAAGATGCTAGATGTTGATTAATTCCCCTCAATGAAAGTTCGTAATGGTTGCAGTTACTGTGTGATGTAGCTTATGGAGAGGGTTCCGTATGGATACTATTTTTTTTAATTAAAAATCATGACGTTAGATATGTTCTCTACTGCATTTATGTATGTAATAATTTAAGTTGATAATGTGTTCGTGTGTACTATGGTTATCCACTAAGTAAAATGAAAAGCACTATTACAGATTAAATGATAATTATGTTTAATCCTTTTACACAATTAGCTATGCTGGGTACAGCTCAAGTAGAATGGTTGATAGGTGAGGTGAGATTTTTTTTCATAATTGTTGTTTTACCAACCTTATAGCTCCATGGGCCAATTCTCCAGTGCGGTCTCATCAGATACGGGCTCTTTTGATTTTTTTCTGAGCAGGAAAATGAGCCTTCTGGTTTTCTCATGTTTTTGCCTCAGTCAGTTCTCCAACAGTTTCTTACAGTACTTTCATAGAATTCATGCTTCTCAAAGTCCTTTCACTTGAACTCCATGACACTGACCCCATTTCTAGTCTCCTCCTGATTCCTCCATATATGAAGAAGAATGCCAACTGCCCAATGATGTGAGGGAAAAGTGGGGGTAATTCTTTGGAATGTTAAGCATTTTTTCCTTAAGACTTTGAAGGACCAGTATATTTTGAAAGCATAGGGCCATTTTTGGAAGAAGAGAGGGAAGATGGAATTCACAGTGTTGGCATTCTTTCACATTCCAGAAGCTGGAGCATGTGTGTGTAGGGGGACGTCT
Organism: Cervus canadensis; assembly: GCF_019320065.1. Taxonomy (NCBI): domain Eukaryota; kingdom Metazoa; phylum Chordata; class Mammalia; order Artiodactyla; family Cervidae; genus Cervus; species Cervus canadensis. Next base: position 18,169,934 of record NC_057390.1, on the reverse strand, counting down.
TAGTTATATCAATCATATTCTACCTCTGTTGTTTGCCGATTGATGTATGAATTACGGAAACAAGATTATAAGCAACTTGAAGTCGAAGAATCTTTTTTTTAAGGAATTTATTTGCCTCAAGATACTTAGCATAGAGTAGGGAAATTAAGTTCTCAGTGAATTCTTGCTGAATGGAATTTAGAGAGACTTTCTGTTTCTCATTGCCTGCATAACATCAGGTTGCCTGAAACTGGCTCATGGGAACTTGTTCATTATGTCTGCTCCATAGATAGTAAAGCAAATGTGTATAAGAAGAAAGGCCAGTGAGAAACAGACAGAGTCAGGTTAGGATAAATGGGCCATACCCTTTTTTGATACCTCATGACTTCAAGTTACTTTTAGTAATAGAAGCCCATTAAATTTTCACACAGTGGTGAAGTGAAAAATGCTTCAAAATATGTGAATTACTTAAAAATAATGTCTCATTGAAGTTACACTGAAAACAAGAAAAATTCCTGAGACAGAGCTGATGTCTGCTGCAAGGTAGCGTGGGGCCATTCAGGGTCTGTTTTAAGAATGAACAACTTCCTAACCAAAGCTGGAGGTGCAGATAAGTAAAACTGACAGTCTGCCATGTACATGCCCAAGAAACATACTTTGATACTGAGATCTGAGAATATTTCTGCAGTCCTACCACTGTTAATGTTATCACTTGGTGGCTAAAGAGTGTTGATAAGCAAGAGGCTGTGGGAAAAGAGGTAGACCAAGTATTTTTAAATGAACACAGTATCTCATTACTAAATATATTATATCCCTACTTACCAAGAAAAATTCAACCCTTTGGGCCAGGAATGGTCATGGAAATGGTAATTTCTCTTGTCCACGTGGTCTATTTATTTTGCTCTTCTTCAGTTTCTCTAAGGTAGTCTGGGACAAACCTGATCACCTGGTAGAATTTCCTTGAAGCAGTTGTGGTCTTAGTCATGGAGTGAACAAGGGATGTGCTGACTTGTGTGTTTCGGTGGGCTTGGTAGAAAATGGCAGTGTCTTTGACATGTGATCCTTGGTTCCACCTCTTCTGATGCTTTGCTCATGACTGACACATGGGGTACTTGTTTTCCTGACAAGTACCTAACCACGGTAGACCTCTTAGGGACATTCCCGTGAAAGGGAAGGCAGACCAATTCTGTCCTTCTATGAAAAAAAGGGTGATTATAGTCTTCCCAGTGATCAGGTACAGTTGTGAGAGTTGGACCGTAAAGAAGGCAGAATACTAAAGAATAGATGCCTTCAAACTGCAGTGCTGGAGAAGACTCCTGAAAGTCCCTTGGACAGCCAGGAGATCAAACCAGTCTATCTTAAGGGAAATCAACCCTGAATTCTCATTGGAAGGACTGATGCTGAAGCTGAAGTGCCAGTATTTTGGTCATCTGATACAAACAGCTGACTCATTGGAAAAGTCCCTGATGCTGGGAAAGATTGAGGGCAGAAGGAGAAGAGGGCGTCAGAGGATGAAATGGCAGGATGGCATCACCAATGCAATGGACATGAACTTGGGCAAATTTTGGGAGATTTTGAGGGACAGGGAGGCCTGGTGTGCTGCAATCCATGGGGTCACAAAGAGTTGGACACAGCTGGGTGACTGAACAACAACAATGGAGATTTGTGTGAAAAGCTAAAATAAGACTTGTTTATGGCTAAAAATACAGGCTGGCAATGTCATCTCTAGAGTGGGAAAGTTTTTTTTTGTAATTTCCATAACTTGAAAGATTTGGTGTATTTTTCCTCTAAGTTTTAATTCATTGATGTTCTGTATCTGCTTATAAAATACCCTTTCAGTTCAGTTCAGTCACTCAGTTGTGTCCGACTCCTTGCGACCCCATGAACCACAGCACGCCAGGCCTCCCTGTCTATCACCAACTCCCTAAGTTTACCCAAACCCATGTCCATTGAGTCGGTGATGCCATCCAACCATCTCATCCTCTGTCGTCCCCTTCTCCTCCTGACCTCAATCTTTCCCAACATCAGGGTCTTTTCAAATGAGTCAGCTCTTTGTATCAGGTGGCCAAAGTATTGGAGTCTCACCTTCAACATCAGTCCTTCCAATGAACACCCAAGACTGATCTCCCTTAGGATGGACTGGTTGGATCTCCTTGCAGTCCAAGGGACTCTCAAGAGTCTTCTCCAACACCACAGTTCAAAGCATCAGTTCTTCTGTGCTCAGCTTTCTTTACAGTCCAACTCTCACATCCATACATTACTGGAAAAACCATAGCCTTGACTAGATGGAACTTGTTGGTAAAGCAATGTCTCTGCTTTTTAATATGTTATCTAGGTTGGTCATAACTTTCCTTCCAAGGAGTAAGCATCTTTTAATTTCTTGGCTGCAGTCACCATCTGCAGTGATTTTGGAGCCCAGAAAAATAAAGTCAACCATTGTTTCCCCATCTATTTGCCATGAAGTGATGGGACCGGATGCCATGATCATAGTTTTCTGACTGTTGAGCTTTAAACCAACTTTTTCACTCTCCTCTTTCACTTTCATCAAGAGGCTCTTTTGTTCTTCTTCACTTTCTGCCATAAGGGTGGTGTCATCTGCATATCTGAGGTTATTGATATTTCTCCCGGCAATCTGGATTCCAGCTTGTGCTTCATCCAGCCCAGCGTTTCTCATGACGTACTCTGCATACAAGTTAAATAAGCAGGGTGACAATATACAGCCTTGACATACTCCTTTTCCTATTTGGAACCAGTCTGTTGTTCCATGTCCAGTTCTAACTGATGCTTCCTGACCTGCATACAGGTTTCTTGGAAAGTATTATTTTAATGCCAACAGACATGTAAAAACCAGAATTCATATATTTTCTAACTAGAGTCTTAAAGACCCTATCATTATAGTAACTTGAAGGAACAATGAAGTAACCAAGAACTTTGTGACTTCATAAATGGGGATATACATGATGGTTTAGGAACCCTATAACATCAGGCCCTCTTGGGTGCTTTGGTTTGCTGGTACATCTGTGTGGGACATTTTAGGCATTTGACAAAGCTTGGCTCTTTAGCTTAAATATTAATGTAAATTTAGAAAAACTGGGTACTCCTGACTTTGGAATGTGATTATAAGTTCCAAATTTTGATTATAAAATATCATTCAGTAAAAAATACAGTGTTTTAAAAATTATTTGATTTAAAACATTATCTGAAATGTTATGGCTTTTTCTAAAACTTAAACTGTTTAACAAAAATGCCTACCTAAAAACCCTATTTAGGAGATCTCTAATCTCTTATCATTTTACTGACATTATTTCCCACTATTTCTTGTGAAAATTTATTTTGAGTGCCAGTTTCCATCAGATCTTTATCATTTCATGTAAGCCTCCCCCACACAAAAATAGGGAACTGATTCATAAATGTTTCATGTAAATTCACATACAAAAATATAAACCCTTATTTGTAAAGCTAAATATTAATCAGTCAGCCTCAGGAAATTCTTGTTTTTGCAAGGACTCCAAGGGTAATAGGTTTTAGCCTGATTCCAAGTATATGGCTGAAAAGACACCCACCAGAAGCACAATAAATTTTGAGACCCTCAGGTGCCCTGTCTGTAGTCGGTTTGATTCCCCAATTTTAATTTCTTTCTGATGCTGGACCTGGAGTTTTCCCTTAATTCCTTGATTTCATCCTGTACTTGTGACTTAGACTTGGTGAATGAGCCAGACTTCTAGGATAGGATTCCTATACTCATCTTGAAGCTGCTACATCAGCTCTGCCTCAGATCCCAAAGACAAGATTTCCCAGGTCAACATGTGGCTGGACCTGAATTCTGTTTTTTTTTTTTTTTCACTGCTTGACTTGACTAGGCTTGGAGTTGGCTATGCTTTGTGTCCTAGTTTCACTAAAACCCCATGAACACAGAACTCTAAACCCTTTATGGTCACAATCCAGCAATTAAAAAAGTAAGCTATGGAAAGTAGAGGAGGGAGGATCCAGAGAACTCTGAGAGTGAAAATTTTGGTATAGTCAATAACACCTACACATTTTCTTAGTCTTTAGTTTAAATATTTGTTACTGGGTTTACTTAAATTGCAGCTTCTTTCCTAATTTTCTTTTAAGGTTTTAACTGACAGGATAGAGTGACATCCGTACTCTTTAAATTTGGGGGAAAGAATGGAATATAGTGGTTGAATGAAGGAAAAAAAAGAATCTTTGGGAAGAAGCCCAGTGATTTGAAACTATGTGGCTTTGACTGGGACCTCATTTGATACTGGGTGGCTCACTAAGTAATAGAGGCAAATCAAATCAATGGACTTTTTCATTAATTTGGCTCATAAAAAAGAGTCAGTCAGTATGATACCTAAGGGAATATTCACATAAAGTCAGATTCAAATATAACTAATTAAAAGGAATTTCCAAGAGTAACTCAGCATAATGCCAAGTTAAAGGGCAAATGCACTGGAGGAGCTAGGAGCGCTAAGGGAATTCAGGGAGAGGTTGTGGTTAGTACCAGCAAGAGCCTTGGGGAACGAGACTCAAGGTCAGAGATTAGAATCAAGAAAAGTTGGATGAATTTTACCAGTCCAAAGGATAATACTCAAAGAAGATAGAATCAAATATCAAGAAGAATCAGAAAAAGATATATTGAGTATTCCATGGACTTCCCTGGTGGTCCAGTGGCTAAGATTCCAGGCTCCCAATGCAGGGGCCCCAGGTTCAATACCTGGGAACTAGATCCCACATACCACAACTCAGCTAGAACTACAGATCCTAAGTGCTGTAGCTAAAAGATTCTACGTGGCTATAATGAAGATTGAAGATCTGGCATGCTGCAACTAAGACCCGGCACAGCCAAATAAATAAGTATAAATATTAAAAGAATGTTCTAAGGCTCTGGTTCCTGCGTGTGTTAATGACCTAGGGAGCTACCTAGGGTAGCAGAGAGGACAGAAGGACCCGGAAGCCACACAGGGCCAGGAACCTGGGAGAGAGGTAAAAAAGTAGCCAGAAAAGGACTCCAGATTGAAAAACAAGAGGAAATGAATTTAGTAATAGTCTGGCAGGACCAGAAGAAGACAGAAATTTTGGTTGGGCATCAACATTAGTATGTTGAAAAATGTAGGCTGAGGTTTAGGTGAACTCTGGGGTGAATCTTGAAATAATCATGCCCAGTAGACGCTGAGCACAAACTCTGAGTGAATTTGCTAGTGCTGTTCACACGTGTGTTTTGAGCATCTACTGTGTAAGCCACACTAGGGTTGACATTCTGGGAAAATATGGAAGTGAATGAGACATGTCTTTGTCCCTGTATTAGTTTGGCCAAGCTATAGTCTGGCACCTCACGGGGCACTTATGTATTTTGACTATCTTCTTTTTTGTGTGTTCTGGTCACAGTTTGAGTACTGCAACCAGGTCAGCTCTCATAGGCCTAAGAGATGTTTGTTAGCATCTCTTCCCAACTCTGTGTTAGAAGCTTGAAATTTACCATGATATAAGTATTTTCATCACAGGTGGAATTTTGGAATTAGCGATTATCTAGAGGATATGAATGGCTTTTTGTTATTTTTCCTATGAAAAGTAGAAGCATTGTGTTTCTTTCTGTCCTTATGAAGGGTTCCCTTCATAAGTTATGCAAGCTGGATCTTGGCTCTACCACCTCTCAGGTTAGACATTCAGGGTCATTTTATATCTGCAATTTCAGATACATTAATTTTCTACCTTTGAGATTAGAGCAGGAATAACCTCAGTACTCTGGTAATGCCAATTACCTCTGAAACAGCCAGACTGAAAACAGATAAGAGTCCCCGATGACTGATTAAAATATGGTATCCTGAAAATTAAATGTCTAGTTTGAGTGTAAATGTAGCACAAAGATTTATCTGAATTGACTCAGATTGAATGCTAATATTGGGAAAACTCACTAGGAATAACTAGTGAGTTATTACACTCAACCAGTAGGAATAAAAAAGAAAGAACTTCATGCTTCTGGGGCATGTTAAAGTCAAGAAAATTGGGATTGAAATCTTATGATGAGCTTTTAAGTCATAAAACTTACTCATAAGAGGGCGGGAAGTCAAAATAGCAGAACTAAGGATGAAATTACAACTTCTGTGATGATACCCTCTTAGTCTAATTTTACCATGTTATCTGTGCTTTTCAAAAGTGTTATGTTAACTCAAAATTTTCATAAGAGTACAAAAGAACTTTATATGGTGGGCTTATTTCATTTTGGTCAATGCTTTTGTCTCTGGGTACCATCTAGAATTTGGATAATTACCTATTTTTAAGGCATAAATTTGAAAAAGATTTCATGAGATTAGAAAATGATTGGTCTAATGGAATTGATATCAGACTTGGCAGCAGGCTTTAAATATCCAGTTTCTATTTTAATTAATGAAATACCAACATATGGATAATGTTGAGGAATGGAATAAAGAATGGGAAGGACATATTTGAATTTTTACTTGTTTAAGCCATATCATAGATGCTAAAATGTAGGAAATGTCTATATAAAGGTTATAAAAATATCAAATGAATTTATTTTTAAGTTAATGTATTCTTTGTTTATTTTTATTGAAGCATAGTTGATTTACAATATTAGATTAGTTTTAGGTTTGAATCAACATAGTGATTCAAATTTTTATAGATTTACTCCATTTAAAGTTATTATAAAATATTTCAGTATATTCCCTGTGTGGTACAATATACACTCATAGCTTATATATTTTATGCATTGTAGTTTGTACCTCTTTGTTCCCTAGCCCTATCTTGCCCTCTTTCCTACCCTTTCCCCACTGATAATCACTAGTTTATTCTTTATATCTGTGAGTTTATTTTAGAGTATAGTTTGCTCCTGCTCATGACTTTGAGGTCAGTCTGTCTCCTTTAGATCACAAGTTTACTTAAATTATAGCCCCAGGCTGTTTCACTCATAGGTTTTTTCCAGACCCCCTCTCATATTTATTGGACCTTCATTCCAGTCTCAGCTTTAAGCAGTGAGACTTAGTTTGGTCTATCATTCATGAGACACTTCTGCTCTTTTACTAGAATTGAAGACATTGGGCTACTTCTGCTAACTTCTACTCCTGAACTCCGAAGCAACAGAAATTCTTTCATATATTATATATTGGGTTGGCTGAAAAGTTAATTTGGGTTTTTCTGTAAGATCTTAGGGAAGAACCTGAATGAACTTTTTGGTCAACCCAATATTTATATAATATATAAAAATTTGCATATATATATATGAATTTGCATATATATATATATATATATGAATCTCTAGCACTTAGCTTCTAGCAGAATGTATGGCATCAGCCATATATTAAATACTTATAATATTGAGGTTGATTGACTATGTTATGAACTTGGTTACTAACATCATAGTAAAATTTTCAGCTAATATAATGTTTTTCCAAATGAGTTTTTCTTTGTTAAGCACTGTAATACTGTGTTTAGTTAAAATTATACTGAAGCAAATTTATTTGCATGAACATGTACTTTTATATTGGTAATCCAAACTTCATTCTTTAGCTTCAAATGAATCAAAAGGATTATATGAGAATTTCAAGATCTTAAACAAGGTCTGAAAGATTCAATAAAGATATTAATACAAAATAGCAGAGTTATAGGATAAAACTTTCCTTTTGGGAAAACATAAAATAAAAATATATTTTTAAGGAAGTCATTTGATAATTTTACACTAACGTATTCACAGTTGGTGACCAAACTTGTGGAAATGTTCTGAAAACCTCAAAAATATGGTAAACAATGTAATATTTATCTGAAAGTTAAAGGAACTAATGTCAGAAAAAGAAAATGATAATTGTGAAGCCGTGAACTTTGCACATAGTTGCTCAGTTGTGTCTGACTCTTTGCAACCCCATGGACTGTGGCCCACCAGGCTTCTCTGTCCGTGGGATTTCCCCAGCAAGAGTACTTGAGTGGGTTGCCATGCCCTTCTCCAGGGGATCTTCCTGCCAGGGTTTGAACCCACATCTCTGGCATCTCCTTCACTGGCAGGCAGATTCTTTACCACTGAGCCACCAGGGAAGCCCTTGTACATAGAGTTGCTCTTAATGATCTAATATTATTTTAAGGCAAATTTAATTTTAACGTTGAACATATGGACGGTTATTTAATAAATTTTAGAAAAAATAAATTAAAAGAATTGAGGAAACAAAGGTAGTGGGGCATAGGGAAGTTCATAATACCCTTTGACTCTCAAAAATAATTTGTGTTGCATGAGGTTATGTTAAATGAATGAATCAATGCAAATAGCATGTTTATTTTGTTACTATCAGAAAAAGAGCAAGTACTTCCAGTATAATCACAGAGTAGTCAATTAGAAACTCCATATACCAAGAGCCATGAGAACATCACTCTATTAAAACCAAGTATGTTAGCATATTTGTTTTCTGAGACTGCCATAATGGTCTGGAGGCCAGAAGTTGGCAGGGCTGAAGTTCCTCTGGCGCCTCTAGGAGAGACGTTCCTTGTCTCTCTCAGCTTCTAGTGGTGTTGGCATTCCTTGGCTTGTGGCTGCGTCATTTCACATCATTTTTTCTGTGTGTCTCTAAACTCCATCTGCCTCTCTCGTAAGGATCTTGGTGATGGCACTTGGTGTTTACTCAGATAATCCACGATAAACTCCTTTTCTCATCCCTCAAGAGTCTTAATGTGATCACATCTTTTGCCATATTAAGTAATATTCATTCTTTTGCCATGTAAGGTGCTATTCACAGATTCTAGGGGTTAGGATATTGTATTGGTTTACATCTAGGGTTGCCATATCAAAAATACTGCAGATGACACAACATAACCAACAGAATTTTATTGTTTTATAGTCCTGGAGGCTAGCAGCCTAAGGTTAAGGTGTTGGCAGATTTTTTCTTTTGTTTGTTTGTTTGTTTTTATTTTGGCTTTGCCAGGTATTAGGTTCGGCACTCAGTATCTTTTAGTTGCAGCATGTGGCATCTTAGTTCCCTGACCAGGGATGGAATCCACAACCCTTGCACTGGGAGGTCTGAATATAACCATTGGACCACCAGGGAAGTTGCTGTTGGCAGATTCAGTGCCTTCCAAGGCCTCCCTCTTTGGCCTTCAGACAGCCCCCTTCTCATCGTATCCTCCTGTGTTCTTTCCTCTTTGCAGATGTGCCCCTGGTGTCTCTTTGTGTGTCTAAATTTCCTTTTCTTGTAAGGATGCTAGTCTGATTGGCTTACCCTAAAGGCCTCATTTTAACTTCTTTTACTCCTTAAAGACCTTATCCCCACATATAGTCACATTCTGACATACTGGGAATTTGGGCTTCAACATGTGAATGTGGGGGCCCAATTCGGCCCATACTATACATGAACATATATTTTTGGGTCCACCATTCAGTCCATTACAAATGTGTAACTTTCAATAGAAATCATAAGGGAAAGCTAAATATAATCTGCTATGCTCTATTCACCAGTGCAGGCAAGTGTAATACATTTATGAGGTAGTCTCATTAATATAGTTAAAATTTCAGAGAAAAACATCTCTATCAGGAGTTTCTGACAATTAACTAGAAAAATCACTTACATTTCTCAGTGAGGCAAGATTAAATGTTAGCATATTGCAAAACCTCATGCTGATATTTATTTGGGAATATAAAGAAAAGTTTCCCCTTTCATTTATGGACTTATAGATATATTTGTGAAGATTGCAATTGAAAAGAATTCTCCCTTGGCTAAAGGAAAACATGTAATTTAAGCTGAGGTGTAATTTATACTATACACTGCAATTGCCTGACTTTAATGAGAAAATAAAGTAAATTTCAATATACTTTCTTGGGAGTCATTCCAGCTCTCAATAATCTGTTACAGTGGGAGGCTAGGAAGTGGCTGTTCACAGAAAGATGGCCCAAAGTCCATGTCTATACACACAAGTTGGCTGCTTTCTTGGTAGCGCTATCTTTGATATAAAGAAAGTGAACTACTGCTATTATGTATATTTGCAGAGATATATCATGCACATACCATGTACATGCTGCCAGGACATCTAAGAACATAAACACAAATATAAAAAAATCATTCTAATTTTATAGAAGATCATTGTTTTTGTACTTTGCTTCCTTTATATTAATTTATTCCTATCCAGACCTCAGGCTCTTCTGTTTTGCCTATATGCAGTTCCACTTTCCCTTTCATTTCTAATCTGTATGGTTCGTCCATTACCTTCAGAATTATGAGCACAGACTTGGGCTGCAAGTATAGAGCAAACCTATTTAGTGTGTTTCAGAATTCATGATAATTTAAACATGTACAGGGTTGAATAGTGTCCCCAACCTCCAACTGTCTACCTGGAACCTCAGATTGTAACCTTATTTGGAAATAAAGTTGTTACAGCTGTAATTGGTTAAATTAAGATGCAATCATACTGGATTAGGGTAAGTTCAGTGACTGGGGTCTTTGTAAGGAGAGTAAAAAGAGACAGAGCCACCCTGGAGAGATGGCAATGTGAAGACTGAGGCAGAGATCTTAATGGTGGATCAACAAGGCAAGGAATATAAAGGATGGATAGCAACTACAAGAAACAATCTTCCCTCAAGCCTTTGGAGGGAGATGGTCCTGGTGATGCCTTGATTTCAGAATTCCAGCCTCTAGAACTGTGACAATAAATTTCTGTTTTAAGCCACTCAGTTTGTGGTAGTTTCATATGGGACACCTAGGAAACGAATACATGAGCATGATAATTTGAACTTATTAAGAAAGTACTTTCTTAATAAAGATAAAATTTATTAGAGAGATGAGCATAAACAAAATATAATTAGTATCAAACTGAAGTAGAAGCATTCTTTTTACAACTTTTAAATACATGGTCACCTAGTCCCACCCAGGAGTGAAGGATTACATTTGGGTGAAATTCTAATTGTTAGAATTAGTGACCTAATATCTGCTTTCCTATACTTCTACTGATTCTAGTTGTTCCCTCTAGTTAAAACTCTTGACCCCCTTTTTAAAAAAAATTTCGTGTGTGGTATAATTCACATAACATAAAATGTACTATTTTAACCATACCTAACTATACAGATCAGTGTATAGTTCAGTGTTTTTGTTGTTGTTATTTAGTCACTAAGTCATGTCCAACTCTTTGTGACCCCATGGACTGCAGCACGCCACGCTTCCCTGTCCTTCAGTGTATATAATTCAGTGTATATTCATATTGTTGTGCAATCCTCACCATCATCTATCTCCTGATGGGTGTATAACAAAAGATTAGTTAACCAAGATTACAAGGTGCAGGGTTAAAAACTTTAAATCTCACCTTAGGCTTCAAGAAAAAAAAAATTTTATGCCCAAGTTATGGGAAGAATTAGCTCCAGACTTCACTGGTCTAGTCAAACTGCATCACAGAAAATGTATTTGATCTTCAAAAGAATGTTAACCAAAATAAGGTAAACTCAAACAACAACCTTCTTAAACTGAAACTCTGTCCCTGTTAAACACTAGCTCCTCATCCTTCTCCCCACACCCTCACCCCTCCGACCCTTGGCATCTACCAGTGTACTTTCTGACTCTTTGAATTTGAATATTCTAGGTACCTTGTATAAGCGGAATCAGTAAGTCTGTACCTAATGTTTATTGGCCTGGAGAAGGGAATGTCAGCCCACTCCAGTGTTCTTGCCTGGAGAATTCCATGGACAGAGGGGTCTGATGGGCCACAGCCTGTGGAGTCGCAAAGAGTCGGACACAACTAAGTGACTAACACTAGCACACTAATATTTATTGGAATGCATTTTTAAGGTTACCTTAAAAAAGCATATTAAAAAGCAGAGATCTCCTTGCCGACAAGGATCTGTATAGTCAAAGTTACAGTTTTTCCAGTGGTCATGTATGGATGTGAGAGTTGGACCATAAAGAAAACTGAGCACTGAAGAGTTGATGCCTTTGCACTGTGGTGCTTGAGAGTCCCTTGGGCTGCATGGAGATCAAACCAGTCAATCCTAAAGGGAATCAACTCTGTACTGGAAGGACTAACACTGAAGCTGAAGCTCCAATACTATGGCCACCTGATGCGAAGAGCCGACTTATTAGAAAAGACCCTGATGCTGGGAAAGATTAAAGGCAGGAGGAGAAAGGGACAACAGGGGATGAGATGGTTGGATGGCATCACTGACTCAATAGACATGACTTTGAGCAAGCTCCTGGAGATGGTGAAGGACAGGGAAAAGTGGCGTGCTGCAGTCCATGGGGTTGCAAAGAGGTGGACATGACCGAGTGAGTGAACAACAACAAAAACACGTCTGGGCTCCCCAGGTGGCTCAGAAGGTAAAGAATCTGCCCGCAGTGCGGGAGACCTGGATTTGATTCCTGGGTCAGGAAGTTCCCCTGGAGAAGAGAATGACCATCCACTCCAATGTTCCTGCCTGGAGAATTCCGTGGACAGAGGAGGCTTGTGGGCTACAGTCCATGGGGTCACAAAGAGTTGGACACAGCTGAAGTTGAAAGTGACTAACACTTTCACTTTCTTTCACTTTTAATATGTCCTGACCTCTTTTTTTGATGTCTTTTGAAATATTTTAAAAAGTCTTCAATTGCCTCTTACTTTGCTTTTATTTTTTTGGTTAATCAGTTCAGTCTCTTCCAGTATATGAAATGGAATCTAAACTACTAGCTATTATGTTTTTCCTCCGCTGTGTTCATGTTACACATGCTTTTGCGGATCAAATGTATTTTTTGTGATGCTGTTTGACTGGACTAGTGAGGTCTAGAACTAATTCTTCCTATAATTTAGGCATAAAAGTTTTATCTTGAAGCTTAAGGTGAAATTCAAAGTTTTAAACCTGTGCCTTATATACTTGGTTAATTAATCTTTTATTATACAATTAATACATGAGTAACTTATTTTGGTAAAAGTTCCATACCATAGATAAATATGTAGAATAAAATAAGAGAGACCCTTCTTCCCACTCCCCCCTCCTAAATACTCTTCCCAAGAGGTAAACATTCAACAATTTAGATCCTTATTTTATGTATTTAAGTATGCACACACACGTACTTGTTTGTGTATGTATGTATTAATATATACACATCTGTAGTCTTATAAAAATAGGATATTGCTTTGGGTGTTTTTTTCTACATCTCAATTAATTCCCTTATACTTTTCTGAGCTAAATGGTTTGCTGGAACACTTTAAAGTCACATATATTGCTATTGAAATTTTGGTACTAGAGTAAAAATTTTGATACTAAATTCAAGACATTGTAAAATGCTATCTTTTTATGTTTTCATTTTGTCAGTGAAGATGAAATGACAGCATTGGTTGGGGCAATCAGTATCATTTAAAATGTTAACTTCTGTGTCTAACGTATTGATTATCTCCTTCAGTTTTGTACTTGTTAAATTTGAAAAGCATACTTCCTACCCTTTGCAGAGGTCACTGAAGAGAAATATTGACCAGAATTAGATTAAGGGTAGTTCCACTGTTAGAGATTTACTTCAGGTATAACTCCATCCTTAATCAATATTATTAACACACAGTTATTTAAATAGTATCAAATCTAGGTACTATGCAGGTAGTTATATGAGTTCAAGGTTTTGAGATAATGTAGTTTTCCATTTCTGGCCCTTGCCCTGTGAGCTAGTGCAGAAAGAGATCTGTTTGTGTCATTCTTTCTCAAAATAGGACTAGAAGACCTGGACCCCCAAAACTCAACCACTTAAATGCCACAGCAAGTTGTGAAAAGTGTAGTTTAGTTTCACAAATCTTTACCTGTGACTTGCCAAAGTCAAAGTAGGGAGAAGGCAAGGGCAAATGTAGTAAAATTTTAGTTTATAAGAAATGCTCAAAAATTTGAAAAAGCAGGCATATTCTCTCTATCATGACAGCTGTGGGAAAAATATCTCTCTTAACAGTGATGCCTCAAAATTTGCTTCTTGAACCATTGAGGAAGATGATTTTATACCTACCTTCTGGATGGATGTAAATGATATATTTACATGTTTGTTTCCTGAACAATGAACGGTTTCTCCACACTGGGTTTTGCTGCCAAACTGATTTATTTAGTAGTGATAGAAAAACTTTCTCTGTCAGTTAGAAATCCTGGTTGAGCGATCAGACCTGACTGTGAAATTATTGGAAGGCTACTGGGGGGGAGGGAAATACTCATGAGAAAAAGGGGCGAGTGTTAGGTAGGGGAGCTCTCTAAAGAGTCAAGGAGCATAGAATACTGTCCACAGCAGAGTGGCCAGAGCACTGCTTCTCCTGCCAGCCCTGCAGCTTATATCATGAGCTTTCTCCCAGCTATATCCCGAAGAAGGATTCGGTCTTCTTTTCTTTCATAGTAGGAAGTAGAAACCTGATTATATGAATTTTCCAGGGCTGTAGTAATAAAATATTATAGCCTCGGGTAGGGGCTTAAGCAACAGAAATTAATTTTTCTTGAAGTTTTTGAGGCTAGAAATCCAACATCAAGGTTTCAGCAGAGTTGATTTCCTTCTGATGGCTGTGATAGAAGAATCTTTTCCAGGCCACTTTCCTTGGTTTGTAGATGACCAGGTAACTGAGTGCTTAAGAATTGATGCTTTCAGACTGTGATGCTGGAGAAGACTCTTGAGAGTCCCCTGGACAGCAAGGAGAGCAAACCAGTCAATCCTGAAGGAAATCAACCTTGAATATCTATTGGAAGGCCTGATGTTGAAGCTGAAGCTCCAGTACTTAAGCCACTTGATGCGAAGAGCCGACTCGCTGGAAAAGACTCTGATGCTGGGAAAGATTGAGGGCAAGAGGGGAAGAGGACGGCAGAAGATGAGATGGTTGGATGGCATCATTGACTCAATGGACATGGGTTTGAGCAAACTCTGGGAGATAGGGAGGGACAGGGAAGCCTGGCGTGCTGCAGTCTATGGGATTGCAGTGTGTCGGAAATGACTGAGTGACTGAACAACAAAGTTTCTCCCCATGTCTTCACATAGTCTCTGCTCTGTACATGTCTGTGTCTGAATGTCCTCTTCTTAAAAAAGCCAACATCATATTGGATTAGAGCTGACTCTAATGACTGTATTTTAATTCATATCTTTAAAGACCCTATCTCCAAATATAGTTACCTTCTAAAGTACTAGGAGTTTAAGAGATCAATGTATGATTTGTGTGTGTGTGTGTGTGGTGGGGGAGGCACAATGTAGCCTGTAACACTGGCATTGCCCTGCTACTGACAGTCCAGCATGCAGAAGTGACTCTCCCAGAATAAAAATGGGGCATTCTACAAAGAGGATTCAAGGCAGCAAAAAATGATAAATGTCTTTCTACTTTTTTTTTGGTAACCGTAGTTATGGAAGTTAATTTTTTTTTAATTACAAGAAAATACTATGTACAGAAGACTTGAAAATCTAAAAAAGGAATCAACCACATGTAATATTCAGTGTTGGTAAAGGTACAAGAAAATGAGCATGTTCTCTCTGCTGGTGGGAATGCAGGCTTTTATCCACCTGGCTATCATTCTGCTTTTATACGCTGCTGAAGTGGAGTTGTGCCACTTAAATCTCTCTTCAAGAAAAAATTTGCTATTCAGCTGCAAGGAGTGCAGTTAGCAGACCATTTCCTGCTGTTGTTGGCTTCAGGATTCAGTTCAGCTTTCAAACTATGGCTCTATTCTTTCTGGGCAGCTTCTCGCCAATGAGTGATGTGGCAGGGGGTCCTAGGGTGTGGCCATTTCTGTCCAACACTGACCTCCTCTCATAGGGTATCTTTACTTTGCAGCTGCTTTTTGTTTGTCTCAGACTTGGTCAAATCTACATGGTGATCTGAGCTTTACTTTGCCCAATCATGCTGCTTCCTTCTTTAATCTTTTATCTGCATTCATCCTCAAAACGTGTTGAGCTCCTCATTTTGTCTGTCTGCATCCCAGAGTGCTCAGCTCACTCATGCATGGCATATATATTTAATAACATTTTATTTGTTTTTGCACTGTCCTTATTTTTCATAATTCTTTATTACTCCAGTCATGGGTTTGCAAATCTTTGTGCTTTTCAATGATACAAGCCCTGTGGTTTTATTGTAATATTTGTTTTCTTTCACTATATTGTGCTTAATGACCTCATGGAAATTTGGTCGTGTATCTTCCTGAAATCAGTTAAATTAGATGGCATCTGTTGTCATTCCATACAGGACCAAAGGACTCTTTGGTTCAGCCTTTGTCTCAGTCTAGGGTAGGACACCCAGTCCCAGCTCCATTCCTGAATCTAGGTTGATCTTCACTCTGGGTTTGGTGCAACCCTCCAGAAATCTTCTAATGAATTCCCTTAGAGTTGCATGAAAGTGAAAGTGTTAATTGCTTAGTTGTGTCTAACTCTCTGGAACCTCATGGACTTTAGCCTGCCAGGCTCCTCTGTCCATGGAATTCTCCAAGCAAGAATACTGGAGTGAGTTGCCATTCCCTTCTCTAGAGGATCTTCCTGACCCAGGGGTTGAACTGAAGTCTCTTGCATTGCAAGCAGATTCTTTACCATCTGAGCTACCAGGGAAGTCCTAGCATTGCATGTATTAGTTCAAATTAGTTGCCATGATTTGAAACTCAGACTATCAGAGCATGTCAGCACTTTGAATAATATACTAAGCATTCAAAAAATTTGAGTAAAATCTACATCTTGTTGCATTTTTTAGGTCTTTTAACTATTTCTTCTTAGTGGTCACAAAACCTCTTTTACTGTTTGAATATATGCAGACTGAAGCTGTAGATATTTGATAATGCTAAGCATGGTATCCTGTAACCTGTTGTCACTTATATTACTTAGCAAAAATACTAACAGGGATGGGGCAGAAGGAAAGAGTGAGTTTTACTATTGGTCTAAAGGAAACATTTTCTTTTCATTAAAGAATCAGATTTTAGACAAAGAATTTTTGTTTGTCTGGAGAGTTCATTTCCCAGTTATTCTTTGGTAGGGTAAGGTTTTATGTTTACAGTCGGAACTAGACAGGCACAGCTTCCGTAACTGAGCTCTGAATATGTACCTAAGACCAGCAGAGAAATTGTCAATGGAGTTTATATTATCTGAGAAGGAGGGTGGTATTTTTTTTTTTTTTTACAGGGTTGGAGGGTGGTAATCTTTTATTTGGATGAGGTCTCCAGGTCACCTGGGAATGTAGGATTTTCCATATAGTCCGAGAACAGGCCATAATATTCCACAGAGAATGCTGGAGGCAAAAATTCATAGGGATTAAAATTGGTAGAATGGGTGAGTCCCTTCTTAACAATGATCCAAATATACTGAATAAATCGAGGTCTCTGGGGATATAAGTGCTTAGTTTGATCTCAGATACCATGAGAGCATCGTTTGTCCTGGGCAGTAATCCAGCGTATCTTTCCTTCCCTAGCTGATATCATGCAAGATTTCCTCTTCACTTAAGAGATGAGCTTTGATTTTTGCCCTACTTTTTCCAGGTGTCCCACACTCATATGCCAATCTGGAGCCTTCATGTTGATCCCCGAGGGCAGGCCTCATCTTACATCTGATTTCATGGATTGACTGGAAATCCATGCTCTGACCATATGTCTTGAGTCACCTTCCAAGTTCTTTGAGATGGCTCCTCAGCGTCTTGGCAGCAAAGTCATATCCTTTTTAATCTTGTCACTTTTTGAAGCAAGGCACGGGGTCCTGAACTTGTTCTCTCAATCATTTTGTTGCCATTAGGAAATGAGTGAGCTCTGTCTTTCTGCCTTTTTTTTTTTTTAAGCTGTTGATTATAATGATTCCAGACTTCCTCTCTGATCCTGGAACCTGTCAGTGGAAAATGTAAGACTTTGCAAAATAAAAGCCAGCAGTGTTTTCCAAGTGTGTGTGCAGCCTGTATTTCATCTATTGATTCATGATGATGGTGCCTACAAAGCCAGAGGAATCTCCACATCATCTACAAGCCCTTTTAAGAGCTGACAAAGATCAGATCTTCTAAGTAACAAAGAAGATAGTATTTTCCATATACAATCCATGCAGCTCATACCCAGGGTCTGTGAGATTTCCGCTGGCATTATCTTTCAGTTATTACATTGACACTGCATGTTAATGCTGTCACTTGGACATCAGTAGAAAAATGTGTATTTGATTAGACTCTAATGTCTAAGACAAAATTATTGCAAACAAATCTTACTAATTCTTGATTACATATTAATGGGAGAGAACAAGCAGATGGTTTATTTTGGGGAAAAAAGTGAATAATGCATCATTCTGTAGTGCCAACAGCTCATACGAGCAGTGAGAACGAGTGCTGGATACGGGGCTTTGGAAATCCTTTCCCCTGACTTTCAGTTCCAGGTTTGATCCTGTCTGATTGCATGACTCAACCCCTCTAAACTGGCAACAGTTATCCCTATCTCATAAGGTTTTTGCTAGAATTACATGTGATAATACCTATAATTTAAAAATATTTATACTGTTACATTATATACCCAAATAATTATAAAATATCTTGCATATTGCTTGGTGCCTGATAATTTATTCATAAAAACTTCCTGAGCACATACATTACATACAGATATTTTGTTAGTGCTGGGGATGAGAGGACAGGTAAGTCAAAGTTTCAAGAAGGTTACAATCTAATCAGAGAGACAGGTATATAAGTGGACATTTTTAGTGCAGTGTGGTGAGGGCACTCACAGAGAGAGACATAAGGAAGTTAGTAGCACAGAGGAGAGACATGTAACAAGGCTTGAGATGGAGACATGATCAGGGAAGGCCCTGGGAATAAATGCCTGAGCTGAGAATGAGCCAGAAGATAATGAATAAAGATATGACACATACATTTTCAAGATGATATCACATTCATATATATGTCTTCTTTACTTTTTAATTTTTAAAATTCACATTGAATCACCATCATTTTTCATTTTTTGGTCAATTATTGGTGGTTCCAGGGCCCAGTTTGTTGGTGTTAGGAAAGGAGGAACCAAATTTATGGACCATTGTGGTAATTCTTCAGATTGGTCTCTGAAAGACTAAGAAGGAAAAAATAAGACTAGGAAGAATTAAAAGTGGGAAATACCAAGTGTTATGAAATGAGACTCTGGGAAGTATAAAGTGGAGGGAAAATATTACTCGTGTGTCCACATGTTTTCAATCTTGCTTTCCTGAGGTGGAAGCTGTCTAGAAACAGAGGCACCACTAGGCCCACTCTCTACAGCTGGTTAATCTTTTCTTTTAAGACTGGATTTGTTGAGATCAGGGTTTACAGCTTAGGAGGACCCTGGCTTAGAGTAGGTTAGGAATTACTTATAACTGATGGCTTTGAAGGCCTGGAACACGCAGAGCCCAGAAGACTCAAGGTAGAACTCTGGGAGTCAGTTAATAACATGCAGTTAAATAGACTTTTGTGGACTAAACTTGGAGCTTTACCATCCTTTGTAATTTTTGTTAATGGGTTGTTGTTCATTCACCAAGTTGTATCGTACCCCGTGAACTGCAGCGTGCCAGGTTTCCCTGTCCTTCCCTGTTTCCTGGAGTTTGCTCAAACGCATGTCCATCGATGATGCTATCTAACCATTTCATCCTGTGCTGCCGCTTTCTTCTTCTGCCTTCAGTCTTTCCCAGCATCAGGGTCTTTTCCAATGAGTTGGCTCTTTGCATCAGATGGTCAAAGTACTGGAGCTTCACCTTCAGCATCAGTCCTTCCAATGAATATCCAGGGTTGATTTCCTTTAGGATGGACTGGTTTGATCTCCTTGCAGTCCCAGTGACTCTCAAGAGTCTTTTCCAGCACCACAGTTTGAAAGCATCAATTCTTTGGTAATCAGCTTTCTTTATAGTCCAACTCTCACATCCATACATGACTACTGGAAAAACCATAGCTTTGATTATATGGACTTTTGTTGGCAAAGTGATGTCTCTGCTTTTTAATATGCTGTCTAGGTTTCTCATAGCTTTTCTTCCAAGGAGCAAACATCTTCTAATTTCATGGCTGTAGTCACCATCTGCAATGATTTTGGAGCCCAAGAAAATAAAATCTGCCACTGTTCCATTTTTTCCCCATCTATTTGCTGTGAAGTGATGGGACCAGATGCCATGATCTTAGTTTTTGGAATGTTGAGTTTTAAGCCAGCCTTTTCAGTTTCCTCTTGTTAATGGGTAAATTCATTCTGATTACCAACAGGGCATTCAGAAAATTCACCCATAAGTTAGAGTAACTTAACCACATATTTTCAGGCCAAGAGATCAGTCTATGGAAGTCTGGAGTTTGTACCTAAAATGCGTTAGTACCATTTAGTGATCATTATTTCATTTTTGTTCCCTGCTGTTAACATATTTCCTGAATACTGCATCTCTAGTATCCTCTCAATGCTTTTTTCTTCCTTAAAAAAACTTATTTTGTATTGAGGTATAGCTGATTAAAAACATTGTGATAGTTTTTGGTGAATAGCAAAGGGACTCAGCGGTACAAACACATGTATCCATTCTCCCCCCAAAATGCCTTTTCAATTAACAGTTTGGTTGAATAACAAATCAAGTAGCATTTATGGGATTAAGTGTATAGGGCACATTGCTGAATAGGTTTATAAAGTAGAGTTCTGAATTTTAAGATGCTTGCACTGTAATATCTTTCCAAGAACAAACCAACACTTGGGCCAGGCCTTCAGGAAATCCAAACATCTGGATTAAAAAATATGTCAGGAACAATCAGTCATCCAATTTTGTCAACATAATGCCAAAGGCCTAGATTACTGAAAATATTTCCAACCAGATGTTATATAGTCTACGGATGTATCTAGAATTAAAATTGAAAATGTAGACCAAGGAGTAATGTGCATCAACAGTTTTCCATTTGAGTCCATTGCATGTATTTTTGCTTCTTGAATTGAAACAAGAAGTTCAGAATTTGTGGAGATGATGGAGGTTTTTCCTGACAGTATCCTGCAAGATAATCATTGAAGAATGAGTATGGAATATTTAGATATATGTTGAAAACATACTAGGTGCTAGTGGAAAGCTATAGAGAATTTTGGGACTCTGTAGTATAGATTATTTGGGATTGTGTAAACTGTCTTTTTACATAAAACAAACGGATTTTTTTTTGGTTTTATTCTACTTTTAAAAATACCTATTTTTGAAATGTTTTAAAATAAAATTAGTAATGTTATAATAAAGCAAAAATACTTTTAGTGATAATAGGTATGATTTATTGAGCACTTGCTAAGTGGTTGGCTCTGCACTAAATACCTTTCCTGAAATAAACCCAGGAAATAAGTATTGTTATTATCCTCCTTTTGTAGATTAGAATGCTGAGGCACTGAGAAGTTCAATAATTACTCAAGTGTTCACAGCCTATAGATAGTAGAGTTGGGATTTGAAGTCAGGCAGTTCATTTGCAGAACCTTATCCACTCAACCAGATGCTCTCTATTCTAGCAGCCCTGTCCTGGGGCAAATATGAAGTAAGTTAACAGGTCTTCAATAGAACAGCAACTGACAGCAACAGTAATAATGCTTAATTAATCAGTTCAGTTCAGTCGCTCAGTCGTGTCCAAACCTTTGCGACACCATGGTCTGCAGCACGCCAGGCTTCTCTGTCACCAACTCCCGGAGCTTACTCAAACTCAAGTCCATGAAGTTGGTGATGCCATCCAGCCATCTCATCCTCTGTTGTCCCCTTTTCCTCCTTCCTTCAATCTTTCCCAGCATCAGGGTGTTTTCTAATGAGTCCGTTTTTTGGGTCAGGTGGCCAAAGTATTGGAGTTTCAGCTTCAGCATCTGTCCTCCAATGAATATTCAGGACTGATTTCCTTTAGGATTGACTGGTTTGATCTCTTTGCAGTCCAAGGGACTCTCAAGAGTCTTCTCCAACACCACAGTTCAAAAGCATCAATTCTTTGGTGCTCAGCCTTCTTCACAGTCCAGCTCTCACATCCATACATGACCACTGGAAAAACCAGAGCCTTGACTAGACAGCAAAGTAATGTCTCTGCTTTTTAATATGCTGTCTAGGTTGGTCATAGATTTTCTTCCAAGGAGCAAGTGTTGTTTAATTTCATGGCTGCAGTCACCATCTGCAGTGATATGGGAGCCTAAGAAAATAAAGTCTGTCACTGTTTCCATTGTTTCCCCATCTATTTGCCATGAAGTGATGGGGATGGATGCTATGATGTTCGTTTTTTGAATGTTGAGTTTTAAGCCAGCTTTTTCACTCTCATCTTTCACTTTTATCAAGAGGCTCTTTAGTTCCTCTTTACCTTCTGCCATAAAGGTGGTGTTATCTGCATATCTGAGGTTATTGATATTTCTCCCAGCAATCTTGATTCCAGCTTGTGCTTCATCCAGTCCAGCATTTCTCATGAGGTGCTCTGCATATAAGTTAAATAACCAGGGTTACAATATACAACCTTGAGGTACTCGTTTCCTAATTTGGAACCAGTCTGTGGTTCCATGTCCAGTTCTAGCTGTTGCTTCTTAACCTGCATACAGACTTCTCAGGAGGCAGGGCAGGTGGTCTGGTATTCCCATCTCTTGAAGAATTTTCCATAGTATGTTGTGATCCACACAGACAAAGGCTTTAGCGTCGTCAATAAAGCAGAAGTAGATGTTTTTCTGGAATTATCTTGCTTTTTCTATGATCCAGTGAAAGAAAGAAAGAAAGAAGGAAAGAAAGAAAGAAAGTGAAGTCTCTCAATTGTGTCTGACTCTTTGCGACCCCATGGAGTGTAGCCTGCCAGGCTCCTCTGTCCATGGGATTTTCCAGGCAAGAATACTGAAGTGGATTACCGTTTCCTTCTCCAGGGGATCTTCCTGACCCAGGGATTGAACCTGGGTCTCCCGCACTGTAGGCAGGCTCTTTACTGCCAGAGCCACCAGGGAAGTCCTGGTGATCCAATGGATGTTGGCAATTTGATCTATGGTTCATCTGCCTTTTTAAATCCAGCTTGAACATCTGGAAGTTCATGGTTCACATACTATTGAAGCCTGGCTTGTAGAATTTTGAGCATTACTTGCTAGCATGTAAGGTGAGATGAGTGCAATTTGCAGTAGTTTGAACCTTCTTTGGCATTGCCTTTCTTTGGATTGGAATGAAAACTGAAATTTCCCAGTCCTGTGGCCACTGCTGAGTTTTCCAGATTTGCTGGCATATTGAGTGCAGCACTTTCACAGTATCATATTTTAGGATTTGTACTAGTTCAGCTGGAATACCATCACCTCCACTAGCTTTGTTCATAGTGATGCTTCCTAAGGCCCACGACTTCACATTCCAGGATATCTGGCTCTGGGTGAGTGATCACACCATCATGGTTATCTGGGTCATTAAGATCTTTTTTTGTATAGTTGTTCTGTGTATTCTTGCCACCTCTTCTTAATATCTTCTACTTCTGTTAGGTTTGTACAGTTTCTGTCCTTTATTGTGTCCATATTTGCATGAAATGTTTCCTTGGTATCTCTAATTTTCTTGAAGAGACCTTTAGTCTTTCTCATTCTATTGTTTTCCTCTATTTCTTTGCATTGATCACTGAGGGAGGCTTTCTTATTTCTCCTTGTTACTCTTTGGAACTCTGCATTTGGATGGATAATTTCTTTCCTTTTCTCCTTTGCCTTTTGCTTCTCTTATTTTCTCAGCTATTTGTAAGGCCTCCTCAGACAACCATTTTGCCTTTTTTCATTTCTTTTTCTTAGGGATGGTTTTGATCTTGGCTTCCTGTACAATGTTATGAACCTCCTTCCGTAGCTCTTCAGGCACTCTATCAGATCTAATCCTTTGAGTCTGTTTGTCACTTCTACAGTGTAATCATAAAGGATTTTATTTAGGTCAGACCTTCATTAATACTGAGCATTAATATGTTATAGTGATTTTATCATTACCTTTAACTTTCAATACTCCTCTTATGTTCATACTTTGTTCTGATTAGGAGGCTACAATGTGGAGAGACTGGGTAATAACCAATATCACCAGGCTCTTAAGTGGTAGAGTTAGGAGTGATTCCTGGTCTGGATTCAGATGATTAAAGCACTAGGTTCGTGTCTTTACACCCTGGGGTTCTCACAGTCTTTTGGGTCCTCCGTGACTCAGGTGCCTAAGAGATGTCCTGGATATCTCCTTTGATTACTCTTCCCAGTCCTCCTACATTCCTTTTAGGCAGCTCTTTCTCTGCTCCTGTTCATAGACTGAGTTTGAGGAGAGTCTTACCCCATTTCCTTAGGGCTTTGTGCTTGAAAACACTTCAGTTGCCTGGGCTTGGATTTTCCTTCAAGGTAGGACTTGATGTTCAGCTATAGGGACTGTGGTCAGTGATAGCCTCCAGCTGCTAATGACTTTAGGATCCACCTCAGTTTTCTAGATGAAGCTATGCTCTTCCTGGGCAATGACTAGCCAGCTACTGAGCATAGAGGTACTAGAACCCATCCTTTTCTACCCGATAAGTTATGTTCCACTGCTCCTCACTGGGTTGGCAAGACTTTGTCAGATCTGTGTGGTGATCTGATTTTCTTCCTGTCCCATCCTGCTCCCTCTCATTTTTTATTTCTCATAAACATGACTCTACTCCTTCTCTAATCACAACTCAATAAACCTCTTACACTCCTAACTTCATTTCAGTGCCCACTTTCTAGGGGACCCACTGGCACTACAACTAACTGATCTATCCAAGGCAGAGATGAGTTTAAGGAGACTGGTGTGCTTCCCATCTGTGGTAACACATTACTCACTGACAGGAGGTTTCTGTCGTTAAGCACAGAGTGGGAAATATGAACGGAAGCATTAGAAGGTGATGGGGAAAGAGAGAGAGAGAGGGAATAAACACATGTGGGTGGTGAGCTCAAATGAAGACTTTTAGGTAGATATCTTTTCTAATTATCCATAGGTCTGTCACTTAGCCCTTCTTTATTTTCTCTTAAGCTATAGTTTTGAAGAATATTGTAATTCATAGGTTGAAATAAGCACAGAAAACCCTACCCAAAATACTAATTTTGGTTTTATTTTTTATCTATAGTAGTGAGTTCTCAATAAATATTTGTTGAATAAATGAAAGAATGAATAAAATTTTTAAAAATTCAACACATTATACTTTTGACTCAGTAAAAAGAGTTATCCAGGATGGCTAATCATGACAGTTGTCCAGTAGGTAGAAAATTTTCAGGCTGAATAAAAGGCAGACTTTGTTTTCACACACAGTCACTTGTCATAGTCAGACGGTATCCCACAGCATAGTTAACGTCTGAAAGTCTGTATAAAGAAGTAGAGTCAATTCCCACCCTCTGGGACTTTCATTGTAATAGGACTTCCTGGTTAAATGAAAAGTCAAGTCACTGTTGCAGCTGAGGAACCAAAGGATGGCTTAAGAGGAGGGGAACCCCCAAACAATCTGAATGTTCATATAATCTAAGAAAAATAGCAAGCTTTCTGTGTATGCTGGCCTCAAGTTGTACAACTACCTTTTCAAATCAGAGAGCTGCCCAGAAGCCCTTCCTATTCAGAAAATCTGGAGGGCCCTTGCATTCTTCTAAGAAGTATATATTACCTGAATGGGTTGGAGGTTGTGCTGGGAGATTTGAGAACTATCAGGGAAGCACCTTGCATTCTCAAGGGGAGGCAGTTATGAGACTGTGATTAAAGTCTGGAAGGGCTGTGATTGGCTCACTTGGAAGGCTTGGCTGACATGGGATTAAAGTTCGGAGACACAGCTGTTACTAATGTCCCTTGTAAATTATAACTGGTGAAGAGTACTGCTATGCAAAATTTCTCATATAATCTCACTTTATGTTACTGTATTGTGATGTAATTTGGATGCAGTAGAAGACATAAGTATTTTTTATCCTACTTGAGAAAGAATTTGGACAGAAATACAGTTTTGTTAAAAATTGGAGCAAATTGCAGTTTGAGGAGGCCAATGCAAAATGGGAGAGAGGATAAAAGATAATGGTGAGTCAAATAAGATGGAACAAATATGTTTTCATTGTATCAGATTGGAAATCACAACATATTGGTCCTTACAGAATTAAATAGAATGTTCTTATATTAATTTATCAGATTGCAAAATTATTTTTTGCAGTTTGAATGAAACAAAGGTCTCATTGGTGAGGAAAAATGGGATATTTCAAAAGAAAAAACATTGGCTAAAGAATATTAAAAAAGGATATGTGAACAGTAATAAGGAGGGATAGTCAACTATGGCAAATATTTCATTCCAATATAATACAGCAAAGTTGATTTAAAGGAAATTGATAAGAATAAAATAAATTTAAATCTGAGATGTCAGTCTTTAACACTGTAATTTTAAAAGTAATGTCAACTAAATCATTTGTTACTGATGTCAGAACATTCAGGTATTTGGGGGAAATGTCATTTTAAAATTATGCTTCTACTAGGTAGTGGTTATGAATTATTCAGCAAATATGTGGGGGTGATATTGTTTATAACACATTTCCTACCAACTTCTGTTTTTCACTAAATTTTTTTATTCAAACTTGAGGCAGCTTTACAATGTAATTGGTAATAGAAGCAGATGGTACTTCTTTGACCCTTCTAGGCAATCAGTTATTTGCAAGATATGGGAACAGACAATATGCATTAAAATTAGCCCCATCTTTTTTAGCTGCCAAAGAGTAGACTTGGTCATAAAATTTGAGTAAAGACCCTGAGAGATCTAGTTTAGTTCTTGTATTTTACATGTGAGAAAATGCTTGCTTAGAGAGGTAGTAAATTGATCAGCTCAAGGTTGTATAAGAAGTAAATAGAGCCAGATATCAGCCACTTGATCTAGTGTTAGAGGTTCTTTGCCTCCACTTCCAGTATCAAGGCTGTGTTTTCTATTTGGGGAGATTAGAATAATTATATATTGTATAATATATAAAATTTTAAAACATTTTAAACATCTTGAAAATGAACAAGAATAATATAACTCTTGAGTACTTTCTCATGCAGTTGTCAAAACTTAAAATATTGCCATATTTGCATCAGCTTTTAAAATACATATCATAATATAGTTTGTCTTCTATTATGGATCAGAACCACTACATTTAATTTACACTGAAATGATAGCACATTAGCCATGAATTTTTTGGTAACTCTTTAAAAATTGATTACATAAACACTCTCAATGCCCTAAAAATAATAAATATGAAATATTATTACTGATATTAGTAACAAATAGACATCATCGCTCTACTTCCTCTATGACAGGCACTTATTTACATGTATTGTATTATTTTATATAAAGTCACATTTCGTTTTTCTTCTAGGGTTCAACTCATTTTCTTCTAGACAAAATTATCTATCTTTTGTCATTATTCTTTCTCACTGAAATAGTAATGTGTTATATAGGCCTGTTTTTTTCTGTTGGGACAAAAGGCTGCTCATAGCCTTAGTAATTTATTTGTATGGGAAAAACGAAGTGCTTTATTTTGAGGGTGATGTCACCTCCTACTGAGCTCCTCAACTTTGGAAGCATATTGGTGCTACATTTCTGCCTCTAACTGTCCACTCAGTCTGGTACTCTTTGTAGGACCAGCCCATATACTTTGTGGTGGTGACTCTGATGGCCAGAAAGAAAGGACTCTTTTTTTGGTAAGAAGTATCATGGAAACATTTGAACTTGATTTTTGATGGGCTTATTGAACTTATGTTTGAATACTGATTATACACAATGATGTTCTGAAATTTCACATCAAAGAGAATGAGGAAAGCACTGTGAAAGAAGGTTGGATTGAGGAGAAACTGGGAATCCATCCTGAGTTTTCTTGCAGAAATTAAGCTTTCCCTGGAACAGATGCTAAGTTAAAATGATTAGATTTTAAAACACATTCCTCCTGAGAATGAGATGGACTGAGAGCTGAAGTGACTGAGATGAAAGGAGTGTGATGTTATAAGGTTATAAAAGGTGTTATAAAGGACCGGATGTTATAAGGTTCTTATCCACCTCCAATTATTTCTCTATAATCTCCCTCCTGAAATTTCCCCCACAGAGTAAAATAAAGATGGTGACTGTCATCATCACCCACCATGTCCACCGCCTTGTATTTCACCCATCTTATACTTCTCATCTTTTCTGAAAGCAGGTAGAGACCTTTCACATTGCCAGTCATTTATTCATGCCACTTATTTCCTGGCCTGAATTTCCTTCCTTTACTTGGAAAACTTCTACTGCAGTCAAGTTTTAGGAAACACAGCTCAGAGATAGAGTAGTTAAAAATAAGTGCAAATATGGAGAGAAAAACAAAACTACATATTTCGACTACTCAAATTTGGACCTCAGAAGTCTCAACTCAAAAAAGTACCTGGTGCATAGTATGAGCTCAAGAAATGTTAGTAGCTTTTCCTTATGGTGACACACGGCAGCAAGACGGCGGTGCAGATTTCCAAGGCGGAGAGGTTTGTCGCTGATAGCATCTTCAAACGGAACCGCATGGGTTTCACATTCAGCAACTGACTGAAGATGCCTACTGTGGAATGGGAAGGTCTGAGTTACACCAACCAGGGCAGAAATCATTATTCTGGCCACCAGGATGCAGAATGTTCTTGGTGAGAAGGGCCAGCGGATCTGCAAATTGACTGCTGTGGTTCAGAAGAGATTCGGCTTCCCTGGGGGCAGCGTTGAGCTCTAAACTGAAAATGTGGCCACAAGAGTTCTTTGTGCCATTGCTCAGGCAGAGTCTCTCCCTTACAGCCTTCTAGAAGGACTCTCTGTGAAGAGGAGGGTCTGCTATGATGTGCTGCATATTGTGAAGGGTGGCATCAAAGCCTGTGAGGTCACAGTACTAGGAAATTCTGAGGACATAGGGCTAAGTGTACAAAGTTGGTGGATGGCCTGATAATCCAGGACTCTGTTAAATACCACGGTGACACTGCTGTGTGCCATGTGCTACTCAGACAGGACGTGCTGGGCATCAAGGTGAAGTCCTGCTGCTTGAGGACCCAAGTGGTAAGACTGGCCTAAGAAGCCCCTTCCACCCCCTTCTCTGAACAGAAGGGTGGGAAGTTGGAGCCCCCTACCATGCCCCAGCCAGTACTCAAGCATAACGGGGTGTCCTTGGCAGCTGGATCTGGAGTTTGGATGTTGCTCTGTAAATACCCTTAATAAAATATTTTTTAAAAACCTGTGGCCTGACTGGGCTGTGTTATCCAGTGTTCAGACTGAGGGTCGGGTCGCCCCATGGGAGAACTACTTGGTTGCTTCTTAGGGCTATCTGGATCACAGTGTTTCTTTGCTTTCCTTGAAATCCACTTGGTTTCACCTGTACCTGTGAGGCAAGGGCCGGAATGGGAGGACCCAAGCAGAGTAACCAGAGAAGTACCCTGTTCAGGAGTAAACCTGGTGATGATGAAAGCTGATTATAACTGGGAAGTACCTTGATTAATTCATCTGTAGTTCAGAGTTATAGCTTTAGAAGAAGGATATGTTTAAGGTGATTATCTGTATCGCATATAGAAAATGAATACAGTAGCCATCATATTTTGGGGTTATATGAAAAAATATGAGTAGAATGAATGAAGTAGATGATGTTTTGTATATTTAAGAGTCTTGATAATTTTTGTTGGACTATCAGGTCTTCTTCCGAAACCTTTTATCTGCAGTTAGGTCCTTGTGTATGCTTCCATCCAAAACCTTTTGAGATGCCGTGAGCAGTGCCTTAACTGAAGTGAGACTCATTGACTTATGTCACATATATTAATAGTATGTGCATCAGGCCCTGGTGTGCTTAGCTAGGCCTGGTCCCATGACCCTTTTCTATCTAGCCATGAGCTAAAGGTCCTGCTTCCACGGATGGGCACTGGGGTTTGAGATGCCCATGCCTTCTCTGACCTAGAATGCTCCTGTTCTATACCATAGTTTGGTGGAGAAGGACATGGGCCCTGGAGTCAGATAAACCTGCGTGGATTCTAGTTCCTTTATATCTAAGTTTAGTGAAGGTTCTCAACATCTCATTTGTGAATTAGAGCCAACAGTAAATTCTCATATTGTGAGCCCTATATAATAATCTAGAAGACAGTACCGTGCACACAGAAGTGATTACTACCTCGTTGACTTCTAAGATTAGGAACACCATCCAAGCCAGCTGAACATTGGCTATTGGGATGGCCTACTAGGATTCTGGTTATTGACCTTTACATGTCAGACCTACTGTTAAGTGAGCAATTCTTGCAGCCTATATTCCCTTTGCTTCTCTGTTCTCCTCTAGCGAGGTTCTAACAAGGAAGGGATGGGAGGAGCCAGAAGCATCTTTCTGTCTCATAATTTGCCTTGGCTTTGGCTTTGGTGAGGCAAAAAACATTGATTATTTTAGAGCACAGTAATTAAGTAGGCAGGGTACAGACTGCCAATAATATCAACAAGACAATTCATTAAGCAGAGTAGGTGCTATTGGTTAATAAACGGGCTTTAAACAAAGATTTGCCTTGGGTGAGCCAAAATCTTGCAGTTTGTCTAAAAATAGCAAAAGTTGACTCCATTTGTCAAGTATTTTCATAACTGAGTATGAAATAAATATTCTTGGAAATGAATCTAGGAGTTTTTCTTATAAACTGTGACCATTAAAATGATGCTTAAATTCTGAGAAAGTTGCACTTGTTTTAAGCATATTTCATTGTCTCACTCCAGTGATGTGGTAAAATGACCATAGACTTTTAGAGTCAGACAGTGTTTTGAATTCTACTGTGATACTAACTTAATATCACTGAGACGTAGTTTTCTCTTAGGTGAAATAGCTTTAGTTTTCTCTATTTTGCAAGATGTCTGTACAGATTAAATGTGATAATGCATGTCAAGTGCCTTGTGTCATGCCATGCCCAATTTCTGTCTTTATCTTTGTTTTCTAGACCTATATGGAGAGCATACTTACGTTAAATCAACTTAGTGAACACACTCAACCTCTCATCTGATAATTACTTGGCATTTGTCCCCTCATACAAGAGACATCAATGTGATATAATGCTCTAAGATAGAACTTGCTGACCATCTGATCTTTTCTTCATTTGAGCAGTACAACTCAAATTATGGATAGGGAAGAGGGGAAGTGAATGATTGAATTTTGACTTAGATAAATAGGAAAGGGAATGCTACTGAGCATATGTTATTATGAATGAAGTTGTTACCATGTACTATTTTTATTTTTAGTTTAGACTATATTTTTAATATTGTTAAGTTTCCTGGTTGTGTAATTATATATACAAGAAATAGAAAATAATTTTATTTAAATTTAAAATTTCTTAAAAAATGAATTTGTTTTGCTGGGTTTCAGGAACCCCCAAAAGAATGATGACACCTCAAGTACATTATTAAATTGCTACATTTGGCAGATGTGTGTGTGTGTGTGTATGCTCAGTTGCTCAGTCATGTCTGGCTCTTTGTAACCCTATGGACTGTAGCCCACTAGGCTCCTCTGTCCATGGGATTTCCCGGGCAAGAATACTGGAGTGAGTTGCTATTTCCTATCCCAGGGGATCTTCCTGACCCAGGGATCGAACCTGCGTCTCCTGCATCTCTTGTTTTGGCAGGCAGAGTCTTTACCACTGAGTCACCTGGGAAGTCTATAAATACACATATATCCCCTCTTTTTAGATTCTTTTCCTATATGGGTTATTACAGAGTATTGAGTAGAGTTCCCCATGCTGTACAGTACATTATTATTAGTTATCTATTTTATATATTGTAGTATGTGTCTGTCAGTCCCAATTTCCTAACTTACCTCTCCCACCATGTACTAGTCATGGCAAA